>NC_133333.1:45961715-46131715 GCF_042186555.1 Aquarana catesbeiana | reverse complement strand
ATATTTATACACACACTTGGTCATGCAGATGAGCATTGCTTTGCTAGACCGGAATTTCTAACATTCCTTGTCCATATTTATAGTAATAGATAATGGTGGTCTCTTCGAGGTAAGAGGAAGAGCGACCCCATGTGGACAATTAGGATATTTTGTTTACTGTATTTCCCTCAGTGGAGGTTAATTTTAAAGCCTTCTTAAATCAGAAGGTATACACACGTCTCATTCTATCCCATATCCCAAAAATAAGAGGATTATCGAGGACATACTAAGAGGACAGTGAGCTGAGACATGCAATTCATTGCTTTTTGCCCCACTACATACTGTGTAGGGTGAGAGAGATTTTTAATTGCTTTAAAGCAGAGATGTCAAACCCTATTTCATTGTGGGCTGCATCAGCGTTATGGTTGTCCTCATAGGGCCAGTTGTATCTGCAAGGCTAAATGTCCAGAGCATACCCCCCCCCCCCTTTACATCAGATGTCAAGAGCTCCCCACCATCAGAAGTCAAGGGTCCCCCACCCGCCCTTCTACCACAGTGGCAGCTGGTGCTTAAAATTTTTGGGGGGGTGCAAACAAACTGAAAAATTCTGAAAAAAAAACCATAAATCGCAGCCACTGTGCCATCAAACACAGCCACTGTGCCCACCATTTGCTGCCACAGTACCATCAAACGCAGCCACTGTGACATATCAAACGCTGCCACTGTGCCCCATCAAAACCAGCTACTGTGCCCATCTTATGCAGCCACTGTGCCTCGTCAAATGCAGCCACTGCACTATATCAAATGCTGCCAGTGTGCCCCCCGCCCGCCGTCTGTAGTTACCCTGTCTCTGTGGCCATGGGAGAGGTCCTCGATGTCTTCTCCCGTCCTCTGCTATGATTGGATGCCTGCTAGGAGTCCAATCACAGTGCCAGTCATTTCAGCCAATTAGGTGACGGGTAACAGATCCGAGCACCTGATTGACGGAGAGGCGGTTTAGTGTTTAGTATTAGATTTTCTGCAGATTTTTGTCTTCGGATTTACCAAGACCATGTAGTGCAAGGGCCTGCCTGATTGCATACAAATTGAAACTCTTAAGGTTTGACCTCATACTATATGGTTTTTAAATCTGAAGACAAAAGTCTGCAGAAAATCTAATAGTGTGTATGGGGCTTTACTCTCTCTTAGGGTTGCCACTTTTTCTTCAAGTCAAACCCGAACACTTTAGCGGCGCACAGCAATTTTTTTTTTATAGTATGAACTATACATATATTAATCAAATGAAGTTAATCACAAGAGTCCCCCTTTACATCAGAGTCCACCGAGTTCCCCTTTTACATCTGAACTCGCAGAGTTCCCTTTCACTGTAAAGGTGGGGGGGGACTCTGCAGACTCTAATGTAATGGAGAACTCTGGGGACTCTAACATAAGGGATGCTCTGGGAACCCTGAGAACTCTGATGTATGGTGAGGACTCTGATGTAGGGGGTACACTGTGGCCTCTGAGGTAAAGGGGAACTCTGAGAACCCTGATTTACCTTAGTGTACTCACTCAGTGGCAGGAGAAAGAAGGGGGGGGACTTCAGTCAGACAGGGATGGATGGTGAGCTCACTCACCCCTTGGCTGTCAGCACCTCTTATCCAGATGTAGCTAAGGCTGCTGGAGTGTGAGCAGACACAGAGTTGTAGTGGCAGGAGGAAGAGGAGCAGATCAAGCCCTCTCTCCTCTCCCGTCTTTGTGGGGGAGGGGTAATTGTTAGTGTTGGCTTTGGGCAGTGTGAAAGAGAATGTAACAGACGCTCTCAGCTTAGACAGCTGCAGCCATCAACCCAGTGGCGTCACTAGGGTTGGTGTCACTTGGTGCTGAAAAAATTGGTGTCACCCCCCTCCCCCCCGCCCTCCACCAAATATAGTCCCCCCTCAGTACAGACCCCTCTCCGCTAAGTACAGATCCTGCAGTATAGATCCCCCTCCCTCAGTATAGATCACCCTCACTAACAACAGACCTCCACCTTCAGTGCAGACCCCCCCCCCATCAGTACAGACACTCCCCCATCAGTATAGACCTCCAAACTCAGTGCAGACCCCCCATCAGGGTAGAATCCACCCCCTTAGTGCAGAACCCCCCATCAGTATAGAATCCCCCTTTAGTGCAGACCCCCCATCAGTATAGAATCACCCCCTTAGTGCAGACCCCCATCAGTATATAACCTCCCCTTAATGCAGACCCCCCATCAATAGCGACACCCCCTCTTAGTGCAGACCCCCATCATTATAGAATCCCCCTAGTGCAGACCCCCATCAGTATAGAATCCCCCTTAGTGCAGACCCCCCATCAATAGAGACACCCACTCTTAGTGCAGACCCCCCATCAGTATAGAATCCACCTAGTGCAGAGCCCATCAGTATAGAATCCCCCCTAGTGCAGAGTCCCCATCAGTATAGAATCCCCCTAGTGCAGAGTCCCCATCAGTATAGAATCCCCCTAGTGCAGAGTCCCCATCAGTATAGAATCCCCCTAGTGCAGAGTCCCCATCAGTATAGAATCCCCCTAGTGCAGAGTCCCCATCAGTATAGAATCCCCCTAGTGCAGAGTCCCCATCAGTATAGAATCCCCCTAGTGCAGAGTCCCCATCAGTATAGAATCCCCCTAGTGCAGAGTCCCCATCAGTATAGAATCCCCCTAGTGCAGAGTCCCCATCAGTATAGAATCCCCCTAGTGCAGAGTCCCCATCAGTATAGAATCCCCCTAGTGCAGAGTCCCCATCAGTATAGAATCCCCCTAGTGCAGAGTCCCCATCAGTATAGAATAGAATCCCCCTAGTGCAGAGTCCCCATCGGTATAGAATCCCCCTAGTGCAGAGTCCCCATCAGTATAGAATCCCCCTAGTGCAGAGTCCCCATCAGTATAGAATCCCCCTAGTGCAGAGTCCCCATCAGTATAAGCACCCCTCTCCCCTCCCATAGCGCCCCCCCCCCCCCGCACATATCTATCTACTAATCTACTTAGAGTGTACAGTACAGTACCTCAGTACAGCGTGGCCTCGGACGTATACACACAGAGGTGTGTGTCACTTGGAGCTCCTCCTGCTCACTGGATGTAAACAGAGGAGGAGGCAGCTTCAGTCCGCTCCACGGGGACACAGAGCGAGACGAGAGGCACAGGGCAGAGGGCGGTGTCAGCGGCTGCGGTTCGGCTATACATGAGTGTCACCCCTCTGGCGGGTGTCACCCGGGTGCGGCCCGCACCCCCCACCCCCACCTTGCAACGCCACTGGATCAACCCTGCTAGATAGCCATAGTCTGGTCTGAATTAATGTGTTCGCTGGCTCAGCCAGGCCTAAGAAACTTGCCCTTTGGAGGCAGGGACCATGGGCCCCTTTAACCACTTCCCGACCAGCCTCCATCATTATACTGCAGCAGGTCGGCACGGTCCCGCGAACCGTCGTAGCTGTACTTCTGTCCCTTTAAGCCGGATAGCAGGCGTGCGCACGTGGGGTGTGCGAACACGCCTGAGCTCATCCTTAGCTAGGAACAATAATGTCATTTCCTCCAGTCACTCCCATCCCCCTACAGTTAGAACACACACTGAGGGAACACAGTTAACCCCTTGATCGCCCCCTAGTGCCAGTGACATTTACACAGTAATCAGTGCATTTGTATAGCACTGATTGCTGTATAATTTTCAATGGTCCCAAAAATGTGTCAAAAGTTTCTGATCTGTCCGCCATAACGTCACAGTCCCGATAAAAATCGCAGATCGCTGCTATTACTAGTAAAAAAAAAATAATAAAATTGTCATAAATCTTTCCCCTGTTTTGTAGACGCTTTGACTTTTGCGCAAACCAATCAATATATGCTTCTTGCGATTTTTGTTACCAAAAATATGTAGAAGAATACATATCGGCCTGAACTGAGGAAAAAAAATGGGGATATTTATTATAGTAAAAATGACAAAATATTGTGTGTTGTTTTTTTTTTTTTTTCAAAATTGTCGCTTTTTTCTGTTTATGGCGCAAAAAATAAAAACCGCAGAGATTATCAAATACCACCAAAAGAAAGCTCTATTTGTGGGAAAAAAAGGAAATCAATTTTGTTTGGGTACAATGTTGCATGACTGCACAATTGTCAGTTAAATCGACGCAGTGCTGAATTGCAAAAAATGGACAGGTCACTGAGCAGCCAAATCTTCCGGGGCTGAAGTGGTTAATGTAGAAAAAATAGAAAAAGGAAGTCTTTAGAGCTAGCTGTCCTTCTGGTGGACTACTGCTCCCAGTAAGTCCTCTTCAGGCCCTGCCAGCCCTCCTGGCTGCAGCTGTCTGACTTCACTGCCCGTGACATTGCAATCCTCACTGGCTCCACACCCAGCTCTGACGGTTTCTTCTCAGTCCTCTCTGGCATGCCTCTCCAGTCCTTCTGACTGCTTGTCACTCACCAGCCCTCCTGTCTGCAAAAGGTAGTTCCCTCCTGAAGACTTTCCCGTCAGTACTAGCTCTTGCTGTTCTCTCTGACTCCTCTCTGTGCCTCCTGTTTGGATCCTTCATGAGTTCTTGAAGGACTCCATCCTGCACCCGACTCCCAGCCCCACCCCCCCCCCAGACTTGGGAGCTCCCCTCAAGGGCCCCGACAGCCTAGTACTCCATCCTCAGTTCTTCCACCCGAAAAAACTCCTCCCCAGCTGGGCTGACCCTGGGTATTTCAAGGAGGCCTGCCCCCTGCCAATCCTACTTGGGGATTGGTCAGGACTCCCTAAGAATCCCCAGACAGCTCCACCCCTCTTTCCCTCCTCTGCTTCTAGAATCCTCCAGAAGAAAGAGGGAGGTGACAGTGGAGTGATGCTCTCTGTGTGGGCTGGGAGTGACTCTGAGCAGCAGCCAATGACTCACAGATAAAAAAAACAGGCCCAGCTTCCAGCTAGGATAGAAAAAAAGAAAGGGCAAGGCCTTCCAAAGGGGTCGCAGTAACTAAACACTACGGTTCAATTTCATTAAATTTTATTTAGAAAAAAGACACCATAATATCAAATATGACAAAATACCAAAAATAGCAGTCTGAGTATAACCTTCCAAAACATTAAAAAAGACAACGTTGTCATTTAAAAAGCGGGATCGCAGCTGCACATACATCCAAACAATCAGACATACACACAGGTCAAAGGATGGGAGTTAATTGAAGTATTGTTGATCAATATATTGCATAAATTATCGTCGTCCTTCCTAATTAAGCAGTGGATTGCGGTCATCCCAAACTGGATATGTAGCTGTAAACTGACTGAGATGTGGATGCACATAAACAGGTAGGTATATCATGGGCTGTCCTAAGTCATTAGTACACAAATTTAACTGTGGCACCTAGGATTAGGGGCTCTCATTTATCTATTAGAGGCACAGGTGGCTGCAGTGTCCAGTAAGCAAGGCTGCAGGGGTAAAATTTCTTAAGTGTAATGCCCTGTACACATGGTCAGAATTTCCAACAAAAAATGTGCGATCGGAGCTTGTTGTCAGAAATTCCGACCATGTGTGGGCTCCATCGGACTTTTTCCATCGGAATTTCCGACACACAAAGTTTGAGAGCAGGCTATAAAATTTTCCGACAACAAAATCCGATCCTTAAAATTCCGATCGTGTGTAGACAAATCCGGACGCACAAAGTGCCACGCATGCTCAGAATAAATTAAGAGACGAAAGCTATTGGCTATTGCCCCGTTTATAGTCCCGACATACGTGTTTTACGTCACCGCGTTCGGAACGATCAGATTTTCCGACAACTTTGTGTGACCGCGTGTATGCAAGACAAGTTTGAGCCAACATCCGTCGGAAAAAAACGATGGATTTTGTTGTCGGAATGTCCAATAGTGTGTACAGGGCATAATACTTATTTAAAACTTCACTGATCCATCACAAGTCGGTTTGAGGAGGGCGGAACACAGCAGGGGGAGTTGGTGTTGTCAGTCCACAGCTAAACAGCAAGTTCAACTGAATGATAGCAATGTAAGATACTCTCACCCACGTCTGTGTCTCCTCATACCTCCACCCATCCTTTCTGAGCCGAGCTCCACTCCTGAAGTCACCAGATTATCCCCTTGGGAAGCTGATCCGGGTGTTGGATCCAGTGTCATCCCTGCCTGCATCAAGTTCTCAGCTGTTCTACTGCCTCAATACATTGTTGGTGTTAGTGCTACGACCCCTCCGTCGTCACGAACGTGCTGACGTCACGCTGACATGTTTCGTTAGCCAATGACAGCTAACTTCCTCAGAGGTAGGCCTGCCTAAATGTGCCTAAATGTTCCTGTACCACAAAAATCCTAACTTCTAGCACCTATCTAAGTAGAGGGTGCTGCACTGTTATCATCGATAGTGAAAGTGGAAGATTTCCCATATATGCCTTAGTTCAGGTGACAACCCAAATTTGGAATTTTCTTTCAAAGCAGACACTAGTTCTTCTGACCCTGGTGACAATAAGGAAGTGAAGGGAAGTCTCACCAATGTTTCACAGATGGCATATTGTATTCAAAATGGGAAAATAAGTTCTACTTCCCTTCCCAACCTGTATGGTTATACTATGGGAAATGAGAAGGGCGCTAACGCCGATTAAGCTCCACCTGAAAATGACATTTGCCTGCCTGTCTTTATTTAATACTTTGCCAGTTATTGACCTGAAACAAGCATGTGGTAGGTGAAGTAAGCATACTTTTTCAAGATCAGTGATTCAGAAAGAACTGAATCCAGAGGGTTGGCATATTGGCTGGGCAACTAGTATTTTAATAAAGTGATAATAGCCAAACCTATACTGGGCTGGGAAAGAGGGCCAACATTTAGCACAAAGTATGCAGGCAAATAGCACACCCCTCCCAGGCCCCTAATTTCATAGATCACAAAGTATTCATATTACTTTTTTGCCTACTTTTATGAACTTTTCTTTTAGTTAGGTACTAGATTTGCATTAAATATTTTATTATATTGTATGTATAGCTTCTGATGATGCCCAGTGGGAGGGGCGAAACGCGTCAAGCTAAGGAGACCTGGTGACCATTGTTTTCACGCCAAGGCGGCGCTTCTCTGCACGTTTTAAAGTTTTTTTTGATGTAAGTGTAATATCTTTGGATTTTATGAATAAACCTCACAGTTTTACACTATATACATCCTTTTTCCTTCATTGCTATACATCTTTATGGGTGCCTGATCACTGAGTAAGATGGAAAGGATCCAGGATGTCCATATGTTTTAATCATAAGATAGGAGTTATCCTTATGTGGTGTCCATACAATCCAGCTATCACTGACGAGAGATGCTGATCTGGAGATACTAACAGGTGCATTTATTACCTTTTTCTGGTGAGTGGGGACCCAGGAGGGGAGCACAAATAGTCACTTGAAAACCATCACCACAACTGTTTACAAGTTCAGCATACCACATTGGATGGACTTTATATAATTGCACTTTATATATCTTTGCACTTTATATTGGCACTGAGCACTTTATATTGTGTCGTTAAGTTATATCATGATACTGTATATATTAATGTAGGTTTACTCAATATTGTATTGGTTTGAGTTTAATTTCATTTTTTTACGTAATTCTTTTTGACATTTATATTAAGATTTGGAAACTGTTTCTTGTTAACACTTATCCCTTGAGTCATTTTACGTTCTGTCTGCTGCACCGACACGGTATTATGTTTTATTAAACAGGAATGAGTAACAGCAAGGGCTTACATGCAAAGAGCCATCCAAATCTTCATCTTCCAATCAAACCAAGCATAACCGAAAGAAAACAAGTACAGAAAAGTAAAACTTTCAGATGTTCAACTGATAACATGATATCCTCATATTCTTTGAAGTTATTAAAGTCAAGATTTCGAATTGACTCAAGGGATCAGATTAACAACAAACAGTTTCCAAAGTGTAATATAGATGTCAAGGAGAATGAAATGTCCTAAAGAGTTGCTTCTTGCAAAGATCATCCAAAATGTCTTCTTTTTTTGTAACTTGGCTTGTCAGACAACCAGGTTCTCACTGTTCACAGAACTCCTAGCAACCTCCAGATGAATGCTAGCTGAGAGTTTGTATTAAACGTTTAGTGCAATGTAACACCTTTATTGGTTAAATAGTGCATTTATTTATAAAGGGACAAATTACCGGTAATCTGGTTCCATAAGTCCTTCCAAAGATGGGCAGTGGGGTGTTACGTGACAGCTTTCCCTCAAAGGTGCTGTGACTGATTTATTGGGTTTGAATTTTGCAGCTTAAGGCGTATTTGTAGTTGTCCTTGACATCTACAAATATACCCCTTGTATTCTGAATATGATCAAATTTAAGGGAACCTGTTAAAAATAGAAATAGAAGATCTGACCTTGCAAACGTGGTTCCCTCAATAAAAATAAAAGTGGACCTGCACCAGACAAATAGCCTATTTTCATCTTGCTCCTTCCCCCTTCTTCTCCCACAATTACATTTAAAAAAGTCCTTTATTATTTTTTTTTTTTTGCTGCAGCACAGAACTTACATATACTGTATATTCCTACCTAGACAAGAATGATATAGTGTTGCATTAGCATATTACGGTGCATGCACACTATGGGAATTCCATGCATTCACTAGTTTGCCAAAGGCTTTTGGACCTAGCAGAGATCCCCAGTAGAAACCCCAATGTGTTTACAGATGTGTGTACAGATGTGCCACAAGTCCCTACTGGGTCCCAAAGGTGGGACAGAGCCTTTGGCACATCTGCATATGCATCATATTTTTAAAGATGGTGACGTCAGAGAGATGGGGCAGGACCATTGTAAGGCTAATTGAAGTTTCCCTTTAACATGTTCTGAAAATACACGATGGCACACTAATTCTCTCATGATCATTTTTCTAAATTTGAAACTAATGTGTGATATAGTGCAAATGTAAGAATGAGATCATATATTTGACATAACCTTAAGGAATGAGTCATATCTAAATATATCGTTTTTTATACCATGCCAAGATTTACTTGCAGAAATATAAAGTACATTGAAAAAAAAATCATTCATCATGAGCAATTAAAGCGTATCTAAAACTCCTTTAAAGGATCCTTTAGCTGTCTTTGGCTAATGATTTCTATTTGAAAATCAAACAAAATGTCTCTTTTCTCTTGGTAATGATTGCCAAGAATGTGTTTTTTCGTCCTTTTGGAAAATCAGTTTGTTCAACATTTGCCAGTTTATCAGCTCTTGAACATGAGAAGAACCAAGAGTCATAAAGAGTTATCATGTCTTTGTCAGGTCAGGTGAAAACGTTTTCTTCCTATGGTTTGCATTGATATATTTAATGTAATCTGCCACAAGCCTGGGCAATTCAGAGTATCTGATGAAAACATATATCATCAAGGGTTATCTCAGATGAAATGTAACAAAATGATGATGATAAAGAGCTATAGGCATAATGATGCAATCTGTACTAAGGAAGCTCAGTGGCTTAGTAGTTAGTTCTGCCTTGCGGCACCGACTCACAGCTGGGTCATTACACTACCTGCATGGAGTTTTCATGGTTTCTCAATGTTTGTGTGGGTTAACTCCAGGTATTTGCAGACTTCCTCTCACACAGACATGCTGGTAGGTTAATTGACTCCTGTCTAAATTGGCCCTAGTATGTACACCAATCAGCAATAACTTCATGGCCACTGACAGGTTAAGTTAAAGCATTGATTATTTAGTTACAATGGCATCTGGAAGTTGGTGGGATAAATTAGGCAGCAAGTAGTCCCTATCCACAAGAAGGGCAACAAGGTAAAAGCTGGCAATTACATGCCAGTGAGTTTAACCAGTGGCTATGATATGTGGGTGGGGGTGGGCGGCCCGCACCGGGTGACACCCGCCAGAGGGGTGACACCGGGGACCGCCCCTAAGCACTATACTATATTGCAGTGGAGCCATGCAAGCAGGGCATCCAGCTGTGCGGGGGAGGCGCCTATAACTCTCCCCCATCAGGTTAAGCTGTCACTTGGGGATCTCCAATATCAATCCCGAGGCAGCCGGAGTTGGTGGGCGGAGCTGGGGGTGTGGCCACCTCCTCCACTCATCCCACAGACCCCTTCACTCTGGCTGATCCCGCAGCTGAAGGAGTTAGAGGCGAGGACACAGCAGCTCTGCCCGGGTCTTCCTCTGCAGGCATGCTGTAAGTTACTACACACTTTCACTCACTACATAGATTCCTAACCTGCCCTCTACCACCCCAACCTGTCCTGTGCCACCCTAACTTGCCCTATACCACCCTAACTTACCCTATACTACCACAACCTGCCAATATACCACGTCAACCTGACCTTTACCACCCTAGCCTGCCCTATACCACCCCAACCTGCCACTATACCACCCTATACTACCCTAACCTGCCACTATACCACCTTATACTACCCTTTACAGGGGCCAGTTTGGAGTGTGCTCCATGACCATGCGCTGCCTGCAGGGTGCTGGGTAGCCTAGATAGGAGGGGGGGTGATACCATGTTTTACCGCACCAGGTGACATTAAACCTTAGTGACGCCACTGAGTTTAGCAGCAGTTGTAGTCATGTTAATGATATCACTCCTGAAAATAAGGGTCATTGATCACTTAAAAATACACAAGAATGGGTTGTGATGTGGATTAGTGACAAATACAAAAAGGCACCAACATCCCCATAGAAACATAGCAAGTAGATACAGATAAGTTTTTTTTTAGGGGATTTTTAGGGTGCCATAGACACAATAGAACCAGAAAGTTTGTACAAATGAAACTGTGTTTTTACCTATAGAGTTAAAAGTTGAAAATTATAATTAGGCAGGAAAAGAAACAAAAACAACTTGTCTTTTTGGTGTATCGCACATAAAATTACTTTATTATTCTAGTCACAAAGGCGTGATGTTTAACCACTTAAGGACCGCCTCACGCCGATGTACATCGGCAAGGCGGCACGGGCAGGCAAAATCACGTACATGTACGTGATTTGCCTCCCGTGGGTGGGGGGTCCTATCGGACCCCCCCCCCCCCCGCCGCCCGAGGCGGTCCCGTTTGGTCCCCCGGCGATCGGAGATGAGGGGGAGACCATCCGTTCGTGGCCCCCCCCTCGTGATCGCCGCCGGCCAATCAGATCACTTCCTTTGCTGCTGTATGCTAAACAGCAGCAAAGGAAATGATGTCATCTCTCCTCGGCTCGGTATTCCGTTGCAGCGCCGAGGGGAGAAGACATCAATGTGAGTGCACCAACACTACACAACACAGTAGAACAAGCCAGGCATACAAAACACCCCGATCCCCCCCCCGATCGCCCCCCGATCCCCCCCCAATCACCCCCCCCCCCCTCCCTGTCACAAACTGACACCAGCAGGTTTTTGTTTTTTTTGTTTTTTTTTTCTGATTACTGCATAGTGTCAGTTTGTGACAGTTACAGTGTTGGAACAGTGAGTATTACCCCCCTTTAGGTCTAGGATACCCCCCTAACCCCCCCTAATAAAGTTTTAACCCCTTGATCACCCCCTGTCACCAGTGTTGCTAAGCGATCATTTTTCTGATCGCTGTATTAGTGTCGCTGGTGACGCTAGTTAGGGACCTAAATATTTAGGTTCGCCGTCAGCGTTTTATAGCGACAGGGACCCCCATATACTATCTAATAAATGTTTTAACCCCTTGATTGCCCCCTAGTTAACCCTTTCACCACTGATCACCGTATAACCGTTACGGGTGACGCTGGTTAGTTCGTTTATTTTTTATAGTGTCAGGGAACCCGCCGTTTATTACCGAATAAAGGTTTAGCCCCCTGATCGCCCGGCGGTGATATGTGTCGCCCCAGGCAGCGTCAGATTAGCGCCAGTACCGCTAACACCCACGCACGCAGCATGCGCCTCCCTTAGTGGTATAGTATCTGAACGGATCAATATCTGATCCGTTCAGATCTATACTAGCGTCCCCAGCAGTTTAGGGTTACCAAAAACGCAGTGTTAGCGGGATCAGCCTAGATACCTGCTAGCACCTGCGTTTTGTCCCTCCGCCCGGCCCGGCCCAGCCCACCCAAGTGCAGTATCGATCGATCACTGTCACTTACAAGGCACTAAACGCATAACTGCAGCGTTCGCAGAGTCAGGCCTGATCCCTGCGATCGCTAACAGTTTTTTTGGTAGCATTTTGGTGAACTGGCAAGCACCAGCCCCAGGCAGCGTCAGGTTAGCGCCAGTACCGCTAACACCCACGCACACACCATACACCTCCCTTAGTGGTATAGTATCTGAACGGATCAATATCTGATCAGATCTATACTAGCGTCTCCAGCAGTTTAGGGTTCCCAAAAACGCAGTGTTAGCGGGATCAGCCCAGATACCTGCTAGCACCTGCGTTTTGCCCCTCCGCCCGGCCCAGCCCAGCCCACCCAAGTGCAGTATCGATCACTGTCACTTACAAAACACTAAACGCATAACTGCAGCGTTCGCAGAGTCAGGCCTGATCCCTGCGATCGCTAACAGTTTTTTTTGTAGCGTTTTGGTGAACTGGCAAGCACCAGCGGCCTAGTACACCCCGGTCGTAGTCAAACCAGCACTGCAGTAACACTTGGTGACGTGGCGAGTCCCATAAGTGCAGTTCAAGCTGGTGAGGTGGCAAGCACAAGTAGTGTCCCGCTGCCACCAAGAAGACAAACACAGGCCCGTCGTGCCCATAGTGCCCTTCCTGCTGCATTCGCCAATCCTAATTGGGAACCCACCGCTTCTGCAGCGCCCATACTTCCCCCATTCACATCCCCAACCAAATGCAGTCGGCTGCATGAGAGGCATTTTCTTTATGTCCTCCCGAGTACCCCTACCCAACGCCCCCCAAAAAAGATGTTGTGTCTGCAGCAAGCGCGGATATAGGCGTGACACCCGCTATCATTGTCCCTCCTGTCCTGACAATCCTGGTCTTTGCATTGGTGAATGTTTTGAACGCTACCATTCACTAGTTGAGTATTAGCGTAGGGTACAGCATTCCACAGACTAGGCACACTTTCACAGGGTCTCCCAAGATGCCATCGCATTTTGAGAGACCCGAACCTGGAACCGGTTACCGTTATAAAAGTTAGTTACAAAAAAAGTGTAAAAAAAAAAAATATATCTAAAATAAAAAAAAAATTGTTGTCGTTTTATTGTTCTCTCTCTCTATTCTCTCTCTCTATTCTCTCTCTCTATTGTTCTGCTCTTTTTTACTGTATTCTATTCTGCAATGTTTTATTGTTATTATGTTTTATCATGTTTGTTTTTCAGGTATGTAATTATTTATACTTTACCGTTTACTGTGCTTTATTGTTAACCATTTTTTTGTCTTCAGGTACGCCATTCACGACTTTGAGTGGTTATACCAGAATGATGCCTGCAGGTTTAGGTATCATCTTGGTATCATTCTTTTCAGCCAGCGGTCGGCTTTCATGTAAAAGCAATCCTAGCGGCTAATTAGCCTCTAGACTGCCTTTACAAGCCGTGGGAGGGAATGCCCCCCCCCCACTGTCTTCCGTGTTTTTCTCTGGCTCTCCTGTCTCAACAGGGAACCTGAGAATGCAGCCGGTGATTCAGCCAGCTGACCATAGAGCTGATCAGAGACCAGAGTGGCTCCAAACATCTCTATGGCCTAAGAAACCGAAAGCTACGAGCATTTTATGACTTAGATTTCGCCGGATGTAAATAGCGCCATTGGGAAATTGGGGAAGCATTTTATCACACCGATCTTGGTGTGGTCAGATGCTTTGAGGGCAGAGGAGAGATCTAGGGTCTAATAGACCCCAATTTTTTCAAAAAAGAGTACCTGTCACTACCTATTGCTATCATAGGGGATATTTACATTCCCCGAGATAACAATAAAAATGATAAAAAAAAAAAAAAAAAAAGGAAAGGAACAGTTTAAAAATAAGATAAAAAAGCAAAAAAATAATAAAGAAAAAAAAAAAAAAAAAAAAAAAAAAAGCACCCCTGTCGCCCCCTGCTCTTGCGCTAAGGCGAACGCAAGCGGCGGTCTGTCGTCAAACGTAAACAGCAATTGCACCATGCATGTGAGGTATCACCGCGAAGGTCAGATCGAGGGCAGTAATTTTAGCAGTAGACCTCCTCTGTAAATCTAAAGTGGTAACCTGTAAAGGCTTTTAAAGGCTTTTAAAAATGTATTTATTTTGTTGCCACTGCACGTTTGTGCGCAATTGTAAAGCATGTCATGTTTGGTATCCATGTACTCGGCCTAAGATCATCTTTTTTATTTCATGAAACATTTGGGCAATATAGTGTGTTTTAGTGCATTCAAATTTAAAAAAGTGTGTTTTTTCCCCAAAAAATGCGTTTGAAAAATCGCTGCGCAAATACTGTGCGAAAAAAAAAAATGAAACACCCACCATTTTAATCTGTAGGGCATTTGCTTTAAAAAAATATATAATGTTTGGGGGTTCAAAGTTATTTTCTTGCAAAAAAAAATAACTTTTTCATGTAAACAATAAGTGTCAGAAAGGGCTTTGTCTTCAAGTGGTTAGAAGAGTGTGTGATGTGTAGGGATGAGCTTCGAGTTCGAGTCGAACTCATGTTCGACTCGAACATTGGCTGTTCGCAAGTTCACCGAACAGCGAACAATTTGGGGTGTTCGCGGCAAATTCGAATGCCGCGGAACACCCTTTAAAAGTCTATGGGAGAAATCAAAAGTGCTAATTTTAAAGGCTAATATGCAAGTTATTGTCATAAAAAGTGTTTGGGGACCTGGGTCCTGCCCCAGGGGACATGGATCAATGCAAAAAAAAGTTTTAAAAACGGCCGTTTTTTCAGGAGCAGTGATTTTAATAATACTTAAAGTCAATCAATAAAAGTGTAATATCCCTTTAAATTTCGTACCTGGGGGGTGTCTATAGTGTGCCTGTAAAGGGGCGCATGTTTCCTGTGTTTAGAACAGTCTGACAGCAAAATGACATTTTGAAGGAAAAAACTCATTTAAAACTACCCGCGGCTATTGCATTGCCGACAATACACATAGAAGTTCATTGATAAAAACGGCATGGGAATTCCCCAAAGGGGAACCCCGGCCAAAATTTTAAAAAAAAAATGACGTGGGGTTCCCCCTAAATTCCATACCAGACCCTTCAGGTCTGGTATGGATTTTAAGGGGAACCCCGCGCCAAAAAAAAAAAAAAAACGGCGTGGGGTCCCCCCAAAAATCCATACCAGACCCTTATCCGAGCACGCAACCTGGCAGGCCGCAGGAAAAGAGGGGGGGACAAGAGTGCGGCCCCCCCTCCCTCCTGAACCGTACCAGGCCACATGCCCTCAACATTGGGAGGGTGCTTTGGGGTAGCCCCCCAAAACACCTTGTCCCCATGTTGATGAGGACAAGGGCCTCATCCCCACAACCCTGGCCGGTGGTTGTGGGGGTCTGCGGGCGGGGGGCTTATCGGAATCTGGAAGCCCCCTTTAACAAGGTGACCCCCAGATCCCGGCCCCCCCCCTGTGTGAAATGGTAAGGGGGTACATAAGTACCCCTACCATTTCACGAAAAAAGTGTCAAAAATGTTAAAAATGACAAGAGACAGTTTTTGACAATTCCTTTATTTAAATGCTTCTTCTTTCTTCTATCTTGCTTCATCTTCTGGTTTTTCTGGCTCTTCTGGTTCTTCTGGTTCTTCCTCCGGCGTTCTCGTCCAGCATCTCCTCCGCGGCGTCTTCTGTCTTCTTCTCCTCGGGCCGCTCCGCACCCATGGCATGGGGGGGAGGCTCCCGCTCTTCTCTTCTTCTCTTCTTCTTTTCTTCTTTTCTTCTCTTCTTCTCTTCTTCTCTTCTTCTTCATTTTCTTCTCCGGGCCGCTCCGCAATCCATGCTGGCATGGAGGGAGGCTCCCGCTGTGTGACGGCGCTCCTCGTCTGACAGTTCTTAAATAACGGGGGGGCGGGGCCACCCGGTGACCCCGCCCCCTCTGACGCACGGTGACTTGACGGGACTTCCCTGTGGCATTCCCCGTGACGTCACAGGGAAGTCCCGTCAAGTCACCGTGCGTCAGAGGGGGGCGGGGTCACCGGGTGGCCCCGCCCCCCCCCCCGTTATTTAAGAACTGTCAGACGAGGAGCGCCGTCACACAGCGGGAGCCTCCCTCCATGCCAGCATGGATTGCGGAGCGGCCCGGAGAAGAAAATGAAGAAGAAGAGAAGAAGAGAAGAAGAGAAGAAGAGAAGAAAAGAAGAAAAGAAGAAAAGAAGAAGAGAAGAAGAGAAGAGCGGGAGCGGGAGCCTCCCCCCCATGCCATGGGTGCGGAGCGGCCCGAGGAGAAGAAGACAGAAGACGCCGCGGAGGAGATGCTGGACGAGAACGCCGGAGGAAGAACCAGAAGAGCCAGAAGAACCAGAAGATGAAGCAAGATAGAAGAAAGAAGAAGCATTTAAATAAAGGAATTGTCAAAAACTGTCTCTTGTCATTTTTAACATTTTTGACACTTTTTTCGTGAAATGGTAGGGGTACTTATGTACCCCCTTACCATTTCACACAGGGGGGGGGCCGGGATCTGGGGGTCACCTTGTTAAAGGGGGCTTCCAGATTCCGATAAGCCCCCCGCCCGCAGACCCCCACAACCACCGGCCAGGGTTGTGGGGATGAGGCCCTTGTCCTCATCAACATGGGGACAAGGTGTTTTGGGGGGCTACCCCAAAGCACCCTCCCAATGTTGAGGGCATGTGGCCTGGTACGGTTCAGGAGGGAGGGGGGGCCGCACTCTCGTCCCCCCCTCTTTTCCTGCGGCCTGCCAGGTTGCGTGCTCGGATAAGGGTCTGGTATGGATTTTTGGGGGGACCCCACGCCGTTTTTTTTTTTTTTTTGGCGCGGGGTTCCCCTTAAAATCCATACCAGACCTGAAGGGTCTGGTATGGAATTTAGGGGGAACCCCACGTCATTTTTTTTTTTTTAATTTTGGCCGGGGTTCCCCTTAATATCCATACCAGACCTGAAGGGCCTGGTATGGAATTTAGGGGGACCCCCACGTCATTTTTTTTTTTTAATTTTGGTTCGGGGTTCCCCTTTGGGGAATTCCCATGCCGTTTTTATCAATGAACTTCTATGTGTATTGTCGGCAATGCAATAGCCGCGGGTAGTTTTAAATGAGTTTTTTCCTTCAAAATGTCATTTTGCTGTCAGACTGTTCTAAACACAGGAAACATGCGCCCCTTTACAGGCACACTATAGACACCCCCCAGGTACGAAATTTAAAGGGATATTACACTTTTATTGTTTGACTTTAAGCATTATTAAAATCACTGCTCCTGAAAAAACGGCCGTTTTTAAAACTTTTTTTTGCATTGATCCATGTCCCCTGGGGCAGGACCCAGGTCCCCAAACACTTTTTATGACAATAACTTGCATATAAGCCTTGAAAATTAGCACTTTTGATTATTCATGTTCGTGTCCCATAGACTTTAACGGTGTTCGCATGTTCGAACGAACTTTTTTCCTGTTCGCATGTTCTGGTGCGAACCGAACAGGGGGGTGTTCGGCTCATCCCTAGTGATGTGTGACATAAGCTTCTAAATGTTGTGCATAAAATGCCAGGACAGTTCAAAACCCCCCCAAATGACCCCATTTTGGAAAGTAGACACCCCAAGCTATTTGCTGAGAGGCATGTCGAGTCCATGGAATATTTTATATTGCGACACAAGTTGCGGGAAAGAGACAAATTTTTTTTTTTTTTTTTTTTGCACAAAGTTGTCACTAAATGATATATTGCTCAAACATGCCATGGGAATATGTGAAATTACACCCCAAAATACATTCTGCTGCTTCTCCTGAGTACGGGGATACCACATGTGTGAGACTTTTTGGGAGCCTAGCCGCGTACGGGACCCCGAAAACCAGGCACCGCCTTCAGGCTTTCTAAGGGCGTGAATTTTTGATTTCACTCTTCACTGCCTATCACAGTTTCGGAGGCCATGGAATGCCCAGGTGGCACAAAACCCCCCCAAATGACCCCATTTTGGAAAGTAGACACGCAAAGGTATTTGCTGAGAGGTATAGTGAGTATTTTGCAGACCTCACTTTTTGTCACAAAGTTTTGAAATTTGAAAAAAGAAAAAAAAAAATGTTTTTTCTTGTCTTTCTTCATTTTCAAAAACAAATGAGAGCTGCAAAATACTCACCATGCCTCTCAGCAAATAGCTTGGGGTGTCTACTTTCCAAAATGGGGTCATTTGGGGGGGTTTTGTGCCACCTGGGCATTCCATGGCCTCCGAAACGGTGATAGGCAGTGAAGAGTAAAATCAAAAATTCACGCCCTTAGAAATCCTGAAGGCGGTGATTGGTTTTCGGGGCCCCGTACGCGGCTAGGCTCCCAAAAAGTCCCACACATGTGGTATCCCCATACTCAGGAGAAGCAGCTAAATGTATTTTGGGGTGCAATTCCACATATGCCCATGGCCTGTGTGAGCAATATATCATTTAGTGACAACTTTTTGTAAATATTTTTTTTTTTTTTTGTCATTATTCAATCACTTGGGACAAAAAAAAATAAATATTCAATGGGTTCAACATGCCTATCAGCAATTTCCTTGGGGTGTCTACTTTCCAAAATGGGGTCATTTGTGGGGGTTTTGTACTGCCCTGCCATTTTAGCACCTCAAGAAATGACATAGGCAGTCATAAACTAAAAGCTGTGTAAATTCCAGAAAATGTACCCTAGTTTGTAGACGCTATAACTTTTGCGCAAACCAATAAATATACGCTTATTGACATTTTTTTTTACCAAAGACATGTGGCCGAATACATTTTGGCCTAAATGTATGACTAAAATTGAGTTTATTGGATTTTTTTTATAACAAAAAGTAGAAAATATCATTTTTTTTCAAAATTTTCGGTCTTTTTCCGTTTGTAGCGCAAAAAATAAAAACTGCAGAGGTGATCAAATACCATCAAAAGAAAGCTCTATTTGTGGGAAGAAAAGGACGCAAATTTCGTTTGGGTACAGCATTGCATGATCGCGCAATTAAAAGTTAAAGCGACGCAGTGCCAAATTGGAAAAAGACCTCTGGTCCTTAGGCAGCATAATGGTCCGGGGCTCAAGTGGTTAAGTGTCTATCCTGACATGTTTCGCCGTCAAGGGCTTCCTCAGGGGATTTTTTAACATTACAGTATATTATAGTGTGTTTTGTCTTTTAAATAGTGACTGTTATATAATGCCATATAAAGCCAAAAACAAAAAAAATATAATAATAACCATTATTGTTTGCCATGTTTAGCCATGTCATTGCTTACCCAGACCAGTCTCTCAGTACTTCTGGACAGGAGCCAATGAGGCAGTGCAGAAGACACCAAAAACACTGTGCGGTCACAGAGGGCACACAAAGGCCAAGCTATAACATAATGATGGTTTGCATATTACTGAATGGAGTACTGAAAAAAAACAATAGGTGGACACCATAAACCAGAGTGGCACCCAAAAAACATATAACTTTAAAACATACTCATGGTACAAGTTGTTATTGTAGAAGAGACCGAGAGTGCAGAGGCTTGCAAAGTGCAGACCGTGAGATACCAAGTTGATAGGCAGGATCTTGGTCAGAAGTCCAGGCTGAGGTTGGTAACAGAGTTTAACATTATTCAAAGTTATTCAGAGTTGAAGATAGGCAGACATGGATAATTCAAAAGCAGGTTAGGTGGAAGCTAGGTTGGTATTAAGGTCAGCATGATTTTCAGATAGAAGAATCGCAAGAGAACAGACTGAAAAACTGTTCAGCAGTGATTCTGTGCAAAGCTCAGGTTTAAATGAGCCAACTTGGTGCTAGTATCTGTAGTGCACATCCCCGCAAGCTTACATGCATGTGTGCTGCTCCTCAAGTCACACATCTAGTTATGCCCCTAAACATGTGCACACTTATGTGAATGTGCATTAGCCCGATGGCTGGCATATCTTTGATATGTTTACTTTGAAGAGAGATTCACTTTAAAATTCTATTAAATACTGGCACCAGTGACAAGCAATATTGTAAAAGATTTTTTACGAAAATATCGAGACACAGAGACCAAAACCAGTGACAACGTCCACTGTGGTCAGTGCCATTTGTGGTCTTCAGTTTTTTCTCTTTAATAAGTGCGAACAGCCCTCTAAGGATTCTTAACTGCCATTTTGTGTAAGCTCGGACGGAGAGATTTTCTATTTACAGGATGCTGTAAAACTTCTTTAATTATTTATCATGAACTAACAAAAATAAGCTGTTTACGAAGCCTCCTCCATTAACTGTTCACAATGTGTAATCAATGTCTGCTTTCTGATAAAGAGTCAGGCTATATTCTATGTTATGCTTAATATCTTTTGCATTAAAGCTGAAGTTGCATGAGCTCTAGGGACCATTGCAGCTGGGAGTTCAGAAACTGAGAGCTAAGATCAATATGAAAACTGCAATGGATATCAAAGAGCACATTAAATACAAAGCAGATTTCTAAAGGTGTACATAGATATTAGAAGGGATTTGCTTGCTCCAACCTTTTACAGCTGGATAGGAAGGCCCAAAGCAAAAAAAAAAAAAAAAAAGCGTAGGACAGACATGACAGGGTGAATAGGGGGGTCAACGCTGTAAAGGGTTAAAAAAAACTGGGCATAAGGTTTAAAAGGTCAGAAAACCTACTGGATTGGAAGAGGCAAAAAGTTGGGAGGAGGTCTTAGGACTTTAGTGGGGAGTGGTGAGCTGCAAGGGTTCTTTTCGTGTGCATCGGAAGAAGAAAATTTCCATCCATCCCCCTTGTTTTTTTTTGGAGGGGAGTTCTGGTTCTGTTGTCGTTATGGCAGCCTGGTGGTTATTGGTCTTTGGAGGAGGTAAAATTCAAGGCGAATTGATGGGTCCCAAACCATTCTGTGGTATGGTTTTTGGGTACATTCCTGTTAAGTAGGGGTTAATTTGGAATATAGAAAATGGAGGTCACTGCGGATATTGAGGATGGTCTCTGAGCCAGTGTGTTCCGGATGGGGGCCTAGTATAAGCAAAGGTCTTCCGCAGTGAAATAATTGTTGTGTTTGTGATGTGTTTGGTACCTTCAAAGACCAGCAAGCTTTCTTTTTATATTTCTGTTTTAAGGAATGGCCATTTTGACTCCCAACCTTGGCGTGGTCTCTTTTATTGTATGGGTTGAGTTTGAGTTTGGGGGAGATAGTTTAGAGGGCTTTGGTTAAAGTTGGGGACATCTATTCTAAATTAGTCACAGGTAATAAGTGCATGTCTATAAGCCCTACCCAACTGTAGTGCCTAAGCTTTCACAGGTGGTAGAGCTGGTTGGCTAAGTTGGACGTTCCACATGATAGCAATTGTTTTGCCACCCATTAAAAACAGTGGAGTGTCTATAGAGTGATCCCCTTTTTATGGCCATTAGTTAGACATGCAAATCTTCTATATCTTGATCATTTATTACAAAGATCTTTGGGAACTGGGAACCTGTAGTGGGCAAAACAAGGGTCGCTATTGTTGACCTGCTTTTGAAAATGTCTAGTTACACTAAAAGTGATGGAAAGTCCAAAAGTTGGAGCACTCTAAGTTCCCCAAAAGCTGTAGTGCTCTATTTTGCCAAACGCGACTTTGTCTAAGAAGTCAGTGTTTGGCCCCACCCCTTCTACCTGTTAAGTCTCTCTATTGCCCCACAACCTACACATACAGCCATGCTAACAGTTTATTCTATGAATAGCTCTGTTTTGAAAGCAGCACAGCAAGAAATGTAGCATAGGTAGCATCAGTTAGCAAGCTTGAAAACCTGGAATCAGACTTAGCTTAGCCTGGTCTGTGTATTCTTTATTTTTCTACAATTTATTAAACCAACATGATCATTATTCCAATATGTTTATTCATGAGTATTTTCAATATACTCGATATTTGTGCCCAACCTGTAATCCAAGTGCCACATTGGGCTTTTTGGTGCTTATTGTGCAGCCCTCTGTCCCAGTAGTCTATAATCAAAATGTCCCCTATATCATGCCCTTAAACTTCATCATGTAATACATTTACAGTTTCTGGTCATCTCCTGTTGTAAAGCTGCAGTCTTTAAAACCATTACATATGTAGAATATTGTGGCACATTGGATAAACCAGGGGTTGCAGTTGAGGCCCCCTTAATCCAAAAAAAGGCCACCCCTGATATTAAACATTGTAGATCCACTACACTTGATAGTAAATGGGCACTATTCGAGTCTGCAGCCTGACTCCAGATATTTTAGACCAGATACGGGTAACCTGCAGCATTCTAGCCACTTGGAAATGTCAATGCAATGAATGTTACCTTTAACAACTCTATTTTTTCCACAGAAAGACAATTCTCTGCTCCTGAGGGAATGTGTGGGAAGATTTTACACTATTGGGAACCTTCCCCTTTGTATTTTTTGCCTGCATCTTATTCTGATCTACCAGGGGGAGGAGCATTGTGATCAGATCTAGTACACATCCAGTTCTGTTCTGTGGGTTTGCTCTGGGCTCAGGACAGCTGTGTTTTTTACAGCACAATGAGGTTTATTTACTAAAGGCAAATGCACTTTGTACTACAGGTGTGTACTGCATGTGCCCTTGGAAGTGCACTTGGAAGTGCAGTCACTGTAGATCTGAGGGGGACATGCAAGGAAAATAAAAAATAGCATTTTTGCTTGTACATGATTGCATGATAGAAATCAGCAGAGATTCCTTTCATTTCAGATCTTCAGTGACTGCACTTCCAAGTGCCCTTGTAGTGCACAGTCTTAGTAAATCAACCCCAATGGGTCCTTCCTGGTTGGAGTTCTCCTGGAAGTGCCTCTCGTTCTTCCATGGCTACATCTGATATAACTCTCCAGCAAAGCGGGTCATATTTTTCCGGTAAGAGGCTTTGCAATCACAGCGGTGTGGTGGGCAACAGATTGTCATTTACATCTAGAGTGGATGCACTTTACAAGCACTTGATGGATGATTTATGGCCTGTATTGTTGAGTCATTGAATTTATATTTCAGTGGTGGAGTTTGCACTTTATTGTCACTGTGTTGAGGATTTGTGGATTTCATCCCTTTCTCTGGATGTTTGAGTTTAATGGATATGTTTTTTGCACTTTATTGGCAATAGGCTAACAATTTATTTATTGATGTTCATCAATTTTCTTTTCATATGCACAACAGCACTTTTAAGTATTGTGCGTTACACACGTTCATGCATTTGCATTGATACTTTGAATACATATTTGTTTTTCTAAGTAATAACAATCAATTGTTGAAATTTTTATTGGCACTTTGAGGTATCTGCGTTTGTGTATGCATGTCTTTTTGTATTTTTCTCACTGGGTATTGCATATGTTTTATTTAATTTATCAGTTCATTTAGAGCCACACTGTTAGGATTTGAGTTCATGATCTATCCTGAATCATGATATTGTGTTGGCATACTTTTGTCGGTTCTGGACCAAGTGAGAATTTTTTTAATTCATTTTTGGGAGTCATTGATTTCCTCATTATCTGGTGTTAGCCTCTGCCTGTAAGAAAGCTGCCTCTCATTCAGATATTACAGCCAGTCTAGGGAAAGCCTTTTCCCATAGGAGCAACCTTATCCCAAAGGCTTCATATACCTGCTGGTACCCAGTTGCCCCCAGTTCTTCCCAAGACTGTAATATCTATTTGTAGCACCCCCCTAATTAGTGTAGTTTGCTAGGCACATTTAGTTTAGCTCTGTAGCCAGAAAAGCAGTGGTTGATAATTACTCTAGTTTGCTCAGTGTTTCACAGGCTATTGTTCTGATTATTTCCCCCTGCATTCTATTGAATTCTAGAATCACAGTGAGAGGAAAGACAGAGGGGCAGCTTCAATATTTATGGGGACCCAGCCAATCCCTGGGGAGATGTATCCAGTGGGTGACTAGAGAGCTCATAAATAGTCCGAAGCCTGGAGCAGCAGGGCAGTGAGTCTTAGGTCCAGCTCTGCAAGAAGAGTCCCCTATCTAAGGGGCCCTGCCTCTTAGGGCAGTCTCCTGTAGATGCTGCTTAAAGATCATCGCAGTACCAGCTGTAGTCTAAGCTGAGGGGCCTACTTCCGTAGTCTGGGCTAGGATCTTCTTAGGGTCTGGAGAGCTCACTGAAGTGTACCTGGTGGAAGTTGGGGGAAAGAGTGTCCAGCTGTCCTGAGGTATTGTACGTCTGTCTCCCTCACCGAGGAGAGCCCGGTGGATACCAAAAGGTTGCAACTGATGATCCTGTGGCATTATGAGTACTGACCAAAATTCTGTGCCTTAGTGACTTTGTGCAGTTCTCTGTTCTACAAAAGAAAGTCGTAGGCATTTCTCAGCCAGTAGTGAACCTTATGGGAACTCTCAGTCTGGTCAGTGTAAAGGAAAGTGTCTTCAGTCAATGCAGTTTCCTGGGGTATCCCATGCTTCCCCTCACCTTATCCAAGTTTAATTCTTCAATAAAAATAGAAAAATGCACCCCTAGGCTGTTCTGGAGCTGGAGAAGATAGAAAGAAAATGCTGTGTGCCTGGTTGTACGTGCTCTAGTGTTGGGGGGAGCTAAAAGCTATTTGCTATCAATTGCTCCTCTGTGGGTGCTTGAATACTGAAAACATCATGTAACTCTGTAAGATGCAGAACGCTGAAATATCTGTACAGGGATGTGAAGTCAGGTACAGTTCTACAATGCCAATACATCACTTAAATGACAGCTGCTGCATGTTTGTCTACACAATAATGTGTTCCTACAATTGCCGCAGGTTAGAAAACAACCCATTCTTTACCAGTCATAAAAACAATGTCCTGGTTAATAAAGCACTTAGGATTCAGCTGTCCTTCAGTATCAGGAGCATTCCATAGAGTACAGCAAAGGTGTTATTTACTATCTAGAAATAATACAGATACATGTAGTGCATTAGAGCTCTTCAGCTGGCTGAGACAATTTTCCACATTCCAAATGCCCACAATGAAATGCACATTATGGACTGGAGAGTTCACAAGAGACCTTGAAAACCACCACTTAGCTCTACCAATGATCTTCTTATTCCAGTACCTCTTGGCTAGTCATTCTCTGCATAGTAAGTAATAGTACGTCTCTTTTTTAGGATAGGATATGGGGTGAGCCCAGTAAAAAGGGTCTCAAAAGTAGAAAGGGGCAAGCAAGCAGAAAAGGGGGGGGGGGGAGCTACTCTTAGTTTTGCACAGTTCCTAATGTAGCCACGCCATTTTGCAACTTAATGTCCTTGATACTAAAGGCTCATGCACACAGAACGTTAAAAAAAACCCCAGTGCTGCTGTCAGGAAAAAAGCAGCATTAAAAATGCGCTTTTAGCCACGTTTTTGGAATAGCGTTTATGAGCATTTATCCGTGCTTTTGAGCGTTATCGTTTAAACGTTTTTACAGTAAAAACACTCCCTAAAATGTAAAAACAGCTCATTTGGTTTTTACAGGCAAAAAGCCTCTGCTCCTGGACGCTCAGGCAGTCTTTTTTTTTTTTTACTGCCCTGAAACGCTTATGCCTCCAAACTCCTCTGAAAGTTTGTGTGCATGGATACATAGACTAACATGAAAGAGAGGCAGTGAAAAAAAAAAAATTACCAGTCGCCCCCCAAAAGCAGCTGCAAAAATATCCTGTGTGCATGAGCACTTAAAATGGTTATAAAGGCTCAAGGTTTTTTTTGGTCTGAATATGTTTTGGTCTAAATGTATGACTAAAATTGAGTTTATTGGATTTTTTTATAACAAAAAGTAGAAAATATAATTTATAAATCGCAGAGCCATTCAAATACCAACAAAAGAAAGCTCTATTTGTGGTAAAAAAAGGATGCAAATTTCGTCCAGGTACTGCATTCCATGACCGTGCAATTACCAGTTAAAGCAGCGCAGTGCCAAAAGTGCTCTGGTCATTGAGCAGCCAAATCTTCCGGGGCTGAAGTGGTTAAGACATTTTTATGTACAGTTGTGGTGTAATGGTGTCAGTGCAAGGAAATCGTAGAGTCTTGACAGAGAAAAGCCATTCCCAACACGGGCTTAGAAGTGTTTATGAATGTGCAGTGTGGAATGTGTTACTAATTGAGTTGAGTTATGACCTTCTGAACAACACAATAAATGGCTAGACTGTCCTATTCTGTTTTACTTGCTTTCAGCTTTGGCATCTTCAGAACCAAGGTGCTGGGAAGACTTTAGTAAACTTTTATAACACTTTCCCAAGAGCAGGAACAACTACAGGGAAGTCAAGAATTTCACAGGTCAGTCCACTTAAAACTAATATTTCAGTGATTTCAATCCACCACTTGGTACCTAAAGGCCAAGTCCATCTTTTGCAAAAGAAAGAAATAAATAAATGCACCCATATTTGCAGCAAAAAAAATGATGCACTTATTGTTTTTATATATGAGCCTGCAAAGCTTTGCAACCATGATCAGTGGACTACAGGTGCAATGCCAGGCTCCTGCAGACTCTTCCTCCAGCTCTATGTCTTTACTGAGATATGGGCTTTCGGTTAGAGACCTGAAGGAAGTGTCAAGGGACTATCACTGCACTTGTGTCCCAATGAGAACTACGAATACACCTGCTGCAGTGGAAGATGGAACTTGTAGTTTATTTGTTCATAAATCCTTGAAACTCTGCACAGCCCCACCAATATAAATTCTGACAGCTGCAGCAAGGAAGAAGAACCTGTGCATGCTGTTGAGGTGGGGGGAGGGGATCAGTTTTGGGGTGGGGAGGCCTGCGTGGGACCATGTTAAACTTTAAATATGGGTGTATAATGTTTCTAAAGGTAGAGTTAACCGTTAGCCCATATAGAGAAAAATGGTTAAATCTGGCAATTGGTAATGGGGTCAATACCTGTAATGATAGTATTCAGTTCAATTCTTTACTTATTTCACATTTAGTTTTATTTTTTTCCTCATTTACATGCAAACCAAGCTGTCCAGCAAAACGGGCAGTCGGGACAAACCATATAATACTGGGGATACTTACAATGATTAGCTTTTAGTCAGATGTAGAACCCTGATGTTTAGGCAGGGTTTGCTATTAAATTTATTTGCCAAACAATAGTTGCCAATTGTTAGGCGGTTAATTGATTTTGCCCTAATTCTGGAATTGCTGCACTTCTCTCTTCTGTCGTTAGATGCCCAGGTATCTGGTGACATTAGATAAAACAAGGGCATTGCAAGGACAGATTAGGAATGAATGGGGTGTCTCAGCCGATGGGCAGTTATTTTCTTGGGTCCCTTGGCCTGCTGGGAGAACCTATTTATTTGGGTGGAGTCAGGTGATCTGGGTTCTGTGCCACCTGGACAGCTGTCTGGGTGGACATGTGTCTTATCGCCCGGGCTGCTAGGCCAGAAATCTAAGGTCTATCCTGGAGACATCTGGCTGCTGGACCGTCTGAGGTCCTATCCAGAAGCAGGAAAGCAGCGCAGGGTTGGAACTGCGGGCTTGTAGTCCAACCAGAAGTAATGGTTCCACCGGGAAGCCAGTAGTGGTCGGAGGTAGAAGGAAAGCTGTAGCCACTAAGGGGCCATCCACCTTGCTACCAGAGACCATTGTGAGTAAGCTGAGGCCAGTACCAGAGCAGTCTTCTTGCCAGCAGGGGGGCGGTGGAAAAAAAGTGGGAAAACTTCAGCAAGTGCCAAGTCAGGGACCCAGCAGGACAGCAGAGGTGACGATTGTGGAGTGCCAAGCCAGGGACCTAGCGTGTCAGCAGGGGTGAAGCTTGAAGTGTATCTGTGAGTGCCAATCCAGGGACCCAGCAGGGAAGAGGGGGTGACGCTTGAGGAGGATACTGAGTGCTACAGTGAAAGAGCTCAGGGGATCCAGTGGCTAGTGGATCTGAAGTCTAGTGAGAGAGACTGGGAGCTCGTTGAGTGATAATCCACAGTGAGTGAGTGTGGGGTAAAGAGAACTGTTCATGTTGCAGAAAGTTGAATACCTTTACTGTTAGTAACAGCTACAAGATTGTTGCCATAGAAGACAGCGGTCCTACCTGTACAGAAGTGGTGTCCGGCTGGAGACCTTTACCTGTATAGCTGTCTTGGAGTCTGCTAATTATCGTTGCATCTACCTAAGGGTGTCCTGGCCCTAACCCTCTATCCCACCGTTCTGTTTAAGAGACAATAAATCTCTTTGCATTCAAAGAGTGTCTGGCGCCCGACCTGTGTTGATTTAACTGCCTAAAAAGTGTTATCTGGAGTTGACTTTAGATCCATTTTAATTAAGCAAAAAACAAATTTAAAGTCAAAATATTTTTTACCTTAAGGCATTACCTCATAAAAACATAGCATTTGGCAGCATGTGCATAACGAGATAATAAGCAACAAAGAAGCTTGTAATGAGTGACCAATCTGATGGTGACTTCCATCAGGGATTGGTAAGCTTTGCCAATGTCACCCTCTTCAGACCGGGGAAATTAGATTTATAGATAAAGACAAAAACAAAAGGACACAAAGACCTAGCGCTTTACCAAATGTAAAGTTATTACAATGAAAGCCAATGAGTGCATACTCACAAAAGCCATAGCTCCCAACTGTCCCTGATTTTGAACAAAGTCCCTCTGTCCCTCTTTCCTCCTCATGTGTCCCTCATTTTATCTTTCAAAAAGTGTTTTCCAGTGCTAAACCTTTCATCCAATTTCTAAATTGCTGCATTTTTATCAATTCCAAAAGCCAGTAAAAAGGAAAAGTAGTAGTAAAAAAAAAAAAAGCACTTGTGAGTTAAATTATTTTTTTTTTGTAAAAAAATCTCCTTTAAGGGGGGGGGGGGGGGTCCTATGCCTACATACTTTTGCTAATAGGTGTCCCACTTCAAATTTTAAAAAGTTGGGAGGTATGCAAAAGCCTAAGGCTAAATAGTGATGTAAACACAATCCAAGTGTCATGATGGTCCTGTTATGCCGCGTACACACGATTGGACTTCTCGTCGGAAAAAGATATGATGGCTTTTCTGACGGAATTCCGCTCAAGCTTGCCTTGCATACACACGGTCACACAAATGTTCGCTGAACTTTCGACCGTCAATAACGTGGTGACGTAGAACACTACGACAAGCCGAGAAAATGAAGTTCAATGCTTTCGAGCATGCGTCGAATTGTTTCCGAGCATGCGTAGGAATTTTGCGCGTCGTACTTGCTACAGACGATCAGAATTTTCGATTGGAACTTTTACCGACCGAAAAATTGAGAACTAGCTCTCAATCTTTTGCTCTCAATCTTACATGCCAAATGTGGCATGTAAGGGGAGGAGTGCTTAAAGCGGAAGTTCCGCTTTTGGGTGGAACTCCGCTTTAAGTTTTACCTATAGGTAAGCCTGTAATAAGGCTTACCTATAGATAGTGTAAAAACCTCCTAAACATGCGCTGTTTAGAAGATATTTACTGTACATGCAGCCGGTGAAATCACTGGCGCATGCGCTCTGAAGGAACGGCCGCCCATGCCATTTCTTCAGGGCTCTGTGTCGTAACCAGTGGCTCTCGTGCACATGTGTGGGAGTGATGTCATCGCAGCTCCGGCCAGTCACAGAGCCCGGAGTCTGCGAATCCGGAAGGAAGACTGGGTGAAGATGGATGCCATCTCCAGTGATGACATCACATCACTGGAAGGCTTCGTTTTGAAGTAAGTTTCACATAGTATGCATCGCATACTAGCATATTAACACAATATGCCTTTGCCTTGCAGGTAAGAAAATTTAAAAAAATGCAGTGGTTTACAACCACTTTAAAGGAGTTAAAGCAGTAAAGGCAGTATGCATTGAGATAAAAAGCCTTCTGTGTGCAGCAGCCTCTCCCCCCTAATACTTACCTGAGCCCCCTCTCTGTCCAGCGATGTCCACGAGTCCCTCAGCCGTCTGAGACTCTGCCCCCTGATTGGCTGAGACACAGCAGCAGGCGCCATTGGCTCCCGCTGCTGTCAATCAGGAGAGCGGGCGTGGCCGACCAGCTGCTCTGTGTCTAAATCATAGCTCCCAACGGTCCCTGATTTCGAGAGACTGTGCCTGATTTGGAACAATGTCCCTCTGTCCCTCATTCCTCCTCATTTGTCCCTTATTTTGGTCTGATCCATACAGTTATAGTATATGGTATAAAAAATGCACTTTTTATCTTTCAAAAAGTGTTTCCCAGTGCTAAACCTTTCATATAATTTCTAAATTGCTGCATTTGTACCTTTTTAAAAGTCAATATAAAGGACTAGTAGTGGTAAACATTAGCCCTTGTGGATTTAATTAACCTTTTTTTTTTTGGTTAATTCTCCTTTAAGGGGGTTTGGCAGGGGGCGTGTCCTATGCCTTCATAAGTTTGTTAGTAGGTGTCCCTCATTCTCATCTCAAAATGTTGGGAGGTATGTCTAAATGGACACATGGGGCTGCAGCTCAGCTTGGGTGCCCCCATAGAAAACTGCTTGCTGTGGGGGCACTCGATAGGACGGAGGGGTCAGGATTACAGAAGAGGGATCTGAGAAGAGGATAATCTGGGCTGCTCTGTGCAAATCCACTGTAACAGAGCAGGTAAGTATAACATGTTTGAAAAAAAAAAAAAAAAAAAAAAAAAAGCAAACAAGACTTTACAATCACTTTAGAGTGCAATGATCCACAAGATTATTCACAACAAGGCTTCATAAGGATGGATGCCTAAGTACCGAATCATGAATCTTTGTAATGATGATATTAATATTGGTATACTAATTATTAGACTCATTTTAATATATTTCCATTTGGTAATGTACTAGGCTTTTATGCCCTTTTGTTTTTATCTTTATTAAAGTGGTTGTAAACCCTTACAGACCACTTTTGGCTACACGTAAGCCTAAAATGAGGCTTACCTGTAGCTACCCAGGATATCTCCTAAACCTGCACGGTTTAGGAGATATCCCCTGTATTTGCATGTGCCGACGTGATCGGCACATGTGCACTGACACAAACTGAAGCAATGGCACGTGTGTGTCATTACCGCGCGCATGCGCGGGAGTGACGTCATCGCGTCTTTGGCCAATCACAGCGCCGGAGCCACGGTACCCGGAAGTAACCCCCGAGAGTGATGTCGCCAGCCGTTGCTGTGTACGGGCACCGCAGCGAGGGCTTTTATCTCAGGTGAGTATTAAATAATGAGCTAGTATTCTATGCATACTAGCTCTTTATGCCTTGGTCTTGCAGCTACTAGTTTTTTTTTGTTTTTTTTTTAACGTGGGTTTAAACCCACTTTAATGCATTCCCTGCAGTAAGGCAAAAAGCTCTTCACTACTTTTTCTACCCCTACAAACCCTGTTAGATCTCTACTCTTATAATGTGGTTAAACAGCAACACTCTGAATTTCACTTTATAGAGAAAAAAATTGAATTATTCAATTAGCTTCACCTAGATTTATGTCCATTGCCGCTTATGTATAAACCGTGGGAAGATTGTATTCTTGGGAAGCTTGCTATGGGCTTTTTGGAGAAAGACTTACTAGAGAAAGCACTAAACAGCATATGAGGGGGAAGGAGAACACTTACAAAGTGTGTTATTGGCATGATGTCAAATGAATGACTGCACAGTTTGTTTAATGTGATCTATGTGTGTGAAGTGCAGTTCCCGGTCTTAGCAGCACTCTGTGAAGGGAAGAACAAGGTTAGGACACATCAAGACTTGTTCTCACATGCAGATTCATCATGAAGACATTTCTGTTTACAGAAAGCAACTTTTTTCTTATGTCTCAAACTTACAATGTAGTGGAAAGTACACAAAGCATTATTTATATTTAAATTTATGAGCAGCCCTGTTTAGGATCAGGGTGCTACATATTTTTTGTCTGCTAGGTGGTAACTAGCCTGGCTAATTGTTAGGGTAATCTACTGACTTTTGCCCTAAATCTGAATTTGGTGCACCTCTCTCTTCTGTCACTAGGTGGCATTGCCACCCGTGGCTTTAGAATGACAAGGGCATAGTGAGTTTGGGTTAGGGGTGGATAGGTTGTCCCAGAAAAATTGGTAGGAGTCTCTTTGGCCCCATGGACTGCTGGGAGAGCCCATTTATTCGGGAGGAGTCAGGTGATTGGGGTTCTATGCCACCTGGACAGCTGTCTGGGAGGACTTGTGTTGTATTTCTCCTGGTTGCAAGGCCAGAAGCCTGAGGCCTATCTGGGAGCACCTGGCTGCTAGGCTGTCCAAGGCCTATCCAGAATAGTGAGAAGCAGCGCGGGGTTGGGGCTTCAGGTTGGGAGCCTAACCAAGCTGCAGAGGTTCAGCCGGACAGGGAAATTAATGTTGTCAGAGGTGAAGGAGAAGCAGTTGCCATAAGGGACGACCACTCCTGTTATCAGAGGCCAGTGCATGAAGTCTGAAGTAGTATCAGAGCAGCTTTTTTCACTAGCCGGGGACGGTGAAGAAGTGGGAAAGCTTCAGTAGAGTCAAGTCAGGGACCCAGTGGGTGGCGTGGGTGAAGCTTGAGAAATATACAGTGGGTTAGCTGTGGAAGAGCTCAAGGGGATTCAGTGGAAACTGGGATCTTGGAAGTCTAGTGAGAGACTGGGAGCTCAGTTTGAAGATCTATAGTGGGATACTGTGAGATGTGAGAGAAGATCTACAATGGGATACTGTGAGTTACGTGTATAGATCTCTATTGACTGTTGAAATTTCAGTTGCTATAGGAGACAACAGTTCTACAAAATACAGTACGCTGCATTCAGCTTTAAGGCCCTCTACCTGTATCGCTGCCTGCCTATTACTAATTTCGGTCTGCGGAGTCTGCAAATTGCTATTTGCCTAAGGGTGTCCTGGCTCTAAACCCTCTCTCTCCCCCAGTTCTTGTTAAGAGACAATAAAATCTCTTTTGTTGCATTCAAAAAGTGACTGGCACCCATGTTTCTAACTTGCATTACACCCACCATGCCCTATGACCTGCACCCTGAGGAGGTCAGTTCTCCCTGGCTCTGGGGGTCACCATCAGGCCTTTGGAAGTCAGGGAGACTGCTACAAACAGATTGAATGTAAAATTAAATATAAAAAAACTCTTGTGCATGGTGTCATAGCATTTATGCTGCATAATACTGCCCAGAAAATTCGCCTTTCATCTACATTCCTGGTATCTTAATGCCCATTGACATCAGGATCCCAGTGTGACAACACTCACCCTGCACAGAGATTTTTCAGCTTGCATGACAATAATTTAAGCACCAGCAGTAATATTCACTTGGTCAAATCATTGGGTCAAATTAACTATACCCATAACAGCTTGATACAAAAATAATGTTCTTTAGCAAAGAACATACATTCTACATCAATAATTATGCTACCAAAATTGTTCCTGTTTCTTGCTGCAGGCTGCCATTTTGCTGAAGCACAGAGCCCCTGAGCAGCAGTAAATCTTTAGGATGTCAGCAGATCGGCCTCTATTTTTCAGCACTGTCCCGAAAATGTAGAGAGCAACTAAGCATGTGCAGAGCAGGGTGACACAGTGTATTACATGTCATCTGCTTGTGTTGGTTGTTTTTTCAAGTCTAGCGCAGCCTCTACCAGGGAATTCTAGAGCACTTCATGCTTCCATCTGCTGACCAGCTTTATGGAGATGCTGATTTCATTTTCCAGCAAGACTTGGCACAGGCCGACACTGCCAAAAGTACCAATACCTGGTTTAATGATCATGGTATCACTGTGCTTGATTGGCCAGCAAACTCACCTGACCTAAACCCCATAGAGAATCTGTGGGCTATTATCAAGAGGAAGATGAGAGACACCAGACCCAACAATGCACACAAACTGAAGGCCGCTAATAAAGCAACCTGGGCTTCCATCACACCTCAGCAGTGCCACAGGCTGATCGCCTCCATGCCACACCACGTTGATGCAGTAATTCATGCAAAAGGATCCCCGACCAAGTATTGAGTGCATTCTATACTGTACATGGACATACTTTATATTAAGCCAACATTTCTGTAAAAAATCCTTTCTTTTTTTTATTGGTTTTATGTAATATTCTAATTTTCTGAGATACTGAATTTTGGGTTTTCACTAGCTGTAAGCCATAATCATCAAAATAAAAATAAAAAAATGCTTGAAAAATATCACTGTATGTAACTCATCTATATAAATATGAGTTTCACTTTTGAATTGAATTTACTGATATAAATTAACTTTTTGATGATATTAAAATTTTTTGAGATGCATCTGTAGTTCTTTTCATACAATGCACCCCATTGGTAAAGAAGTCTAATCATACATTTTTTTTTTTTTTTTTTTTTAGCAATGAAGCTTTTTCATCAGTGAGCTGTATAGTAAACACAACTCATTCAATGAGAAGATAAATTATAAACATGTTGGGTGATTCACCATTTTTATGCTAATTTCAGAGAACGGGTTTATTAATAAACAGCAAAACCTATTCATTCAGCTAAATCAATGTAAAAAAAATAGGGCTGCGAAAATTAACGATTAATTCCTCGATTAATCGTTAATTTTTTTTTTTGATTTTTTTGATGGATCAAAATTTTTTGGATCGGTAGGCTGCCTGCCCTGGGGCCGCTTTGGGCCAAGCTGTGGCTGCAGCGCTCCGCTCCCTCCTCCTCCACTATATGTCATACACAGTCTGAGGGCATCTCCCGCTGTGTCTCGGAGCTGAGTGAGAAAACTTTGGCCGCGCTGTGAGAAAAGTCCTCACGCAGTGTTCTGTCTATCACACGAGCTGATCTAGGAAGAGGGCGGTACTCACAGCGCGGCCAAAGTTTTCACACGCAGCTCAGAGATACACAGCGGGAGATGCCTGCAGACTGTGTAATCCAAGCACAGGCACTGACTACAGTGAGGCTGCGAATATGGGCATGGTGAGACAGCATTATGGGCATGTTGAGGCTACGATTATAGGCATGGCGAGGCTGCGATTATGGGCACGGCGAGGCTGCGATTATGGGCATGGCAAGGCTGCGATTATGGGCACGGCAAGGCTGCGATTATGGGCACGGCAAGGCTGCGATTATGGGCACGGCGAGGCTGCGATTATGGGCACGGCGAGGCTGCGATTATGGGCACGGCGAGGCTGCGATTATGGGCACAGTGAGACTGCATTATGGGAACGGTGAGGCTGCGATTATGGGCACGGTAAGGCTGAGATTATGACATGTGACGTCCTAGCCATTCCCCACTATGTCCGGCTTCGGCCATTGCCATAACAACGGTGCTACATCAGCTAAAAGTAGTTGGATCTGTATGTGCATTATAATTAATCGAAATTAGTCGATTAATCGATTAAAAAAAATTTGAATTAAAATTTTCGTGTTCGATTAATCAGTAACAGGCCTAAAAAAAAAAAAAATAGCAAAATACAACATATATATATATTTCTGTTTATTAGATAAGAGTAAAATGAAGTCCAAATAGAAAATTGAAAAATGTAGAGACGGCAACATAAGCATGCACCCATGCATATGCATGCTTAACAAAACTGTATAGATTGAAGCATGATGCTAAACAGATTGGAAAATGGATTTAGGGTTTACATACACTGGGTGTGCAGTTAATGGCCCAAAGTGGTACATACAAATCTCTTGTTTGCTGGTTTGATGTCACTAAGGTTCATGATGATCTCTTGTGGCGGGTTACAGAACTTTACACGTGCTGTTTTGCCCCTGCTTTGGTTTTTGAATAAGCCAGTAGCATGCTGTTCAGTGTAAGTAAAAGTCTGCACAAAGATGTGCATATAAACACCAGGATTTATTAAGTTAGTGGTGCAATAACATCGATATTACAAGACAGCAGCAAGCTAGGCCTGTCTTACTCTGCAGCTTATTTAAGCCTTGCAGTATTTAATCAATATACTGTAACAGGAAATTCCCGCTCTCCATCCATTCCTCTGGGATGGCGTCTATCTAATGTAAATATCTATAAACTAAACACGCACTCGCAGTCGTTGTTTTATCTAGCGCTAGCTACACATACATTTCTTGCATTTTTTTCTCACCTGATTTAACCATTTTAAAACCATAATGTTTTTTTTTTTTTTAATATAGTATACAGTGGCAGTAGTAAGCAATCAAAAAAGGGTTATTTTTCTAACCATTTTATGCAAAAGTGGAAGTAAACATTTAAATTCACAGCTGAATGATAGTGTATTTTTTTGGCAGGTAAAATACTTTTATTTTGTTCATCTGGTCTTCTAATTGTCAGGGATGGGCTCAGCCTTTCCTTCTCTGAGCTGGCTGCTCAGCTGTCGGTTGATTGTCAGCTTCAATCTCTCCACAGTTACTCAGTTGTTGATGATTTTCTGCTTGTCAGTCCTGCCTACTTAAGCCATCCAGTTCAGAGGATCTCTGCCTTTGTCAACATCACAGAAACTATCTCCTGTGTCCCTGTTCAAGACTTGCTTTGCTGACATCCCTTCTGGCTCCAGATCCTGCTTGCTGTTCCACTACATTGATCCCTGACTTCTGGCTTGGCTGACTATCTGTTCAGGTTACTGAACTTTGGCTATGTTTTGACTACGTTTGTTGTTTTTACTTTTATTATTAAACAAGTGTGATTTAACTGTACTTCTGTCTCAGCCTGATTGCATGGTTTCTGACACTAATCCAGATAGCACTGTCAGGTCGTGGCTCAACCTTTCTCTGCTGCCTGCAATTTTTAAGCAATCTAGCATGCTCAAGGACTGCTTCAGCCTGTGAATGGATAGTGAAGTAACAGAAACACACTGATAAAGTCATCCTGTACTCTCTCTGCCTATCAGCCAGCTGCAGTGGCGGCTGGTGCTCAAGCCGGTGGAGGGGGCAAACAAACCACCCGACCCCATGGGACTCCTCCCATGGCTGGGAGGAGAAGCAGGAAGACAATAGCTAATATTATTAAACAGGGTGTATATAGCGCCAACAGTTTGCGCAGCGCTTTACAACATGAGGGCAGACAGTACAATTACAATACAATTCAATACAGGGGGGATCAGAGGGCCCTGCTCTTTAGAGCTTGCAATCTAGAAGGGAGGGTCAAGTGGAACAAAAGGTAACAGCTGTAGATGATCAGATAGAGAAAATGAAAATACATTTGTTAGGTGGGGGTAGCAGAGGCTTCTCTGAAGAGAAGGGTTTTCAGGGATCGTCTAAAAGCTAATAGAGTAGGAGATAATCGGACAGATTGGGGTAGGGCATTCCATAGGATTGGAGAGGCTCTGGAAAAGTCCTGGAGGCGAGCATGGGAGGAGGTGACAAGGGAGCTAGAGAGAAGGAGGTCTTGAGACGAATGAAGAGAACAATTAGGATGGTATTTTGAGACTAGGTCAGTGATGTAGCTGGGGGCAGAGTTGTGGATGGCTTTGTAAGTAGTTGTTAGTATTTTGAATTCATTTCATTGGGTAAGCGGAAGACAGTGAAGGGATTGACAGAGAGGAGTAGCAGACACAAAGCGATTGGTAAGGCGGATGAGTCTGGCAATATTAATTTGCTATTGTCACACAACCCTTTTTTTAAGCCAAATAGAGCCTCAGGCTCTAATCATGTGCTTCAAAAAAAAAACCCCATTGGAATCCATGCATTCGGTGCCCTGCATGTAGATTAGGGGCCACGGGTGCATGTATTAGGGGGGGACGGCGCTCCTGCACCCCGAATGGAGCGGCCGCCACTGGCCAGCTCCCTGTGAACTGCGCATAGTAGTAAAGCCTGATCATTTCCCAGTCTGAATTTTGATTTTCATGGAACTACAAGAGGCATGTCTTAAAACATATTGATTTACTATATTAAAATACATTTGTGAATGATTTTAATAAATTATCTGCTCATTCTTTGAAGCAGGGGGTCTCCAAATTTTTCATGAGGGCCACATTGTATATTGATGATTTTTTGTGTAGCACTACCCCCTTGATGGCCGCTGGATTTTTTTGGGTTCCTGTAGTTTGCACAGCCAGGCAACACACATTTTTCACTCGCAGGCAGTGACCAGAAACAGCCCATGGGCTTGTGTGGTTTTTTTTTTTTTTTTTTTTAATGTATTAGGGAATTCAACTTGGATAGAGTAAAAGGGGGTTATAGGATGCCTACTTGACTTGAAGAACAACAAAATGAGGAAGACTTCCTTGTTTAGCACTCTGCAAACAATAGATATCTGACTGTGTTCCCTCTGGAACAGCAACAAGATTTATCAAGGGTAATCCCCTGCTAGAAGCTACAGTGCCTTGAAAAAGTATTCATACCCCTTGACATTTTCCACATTTTGTCATGTTACAACCAAAAACGTAAATGTATTTTATTGGGATTTTATGTGATCGACCAACACAAAGTGGCACATAATTGAGAAGTGGAAGGAAAATGATAAATGGTTTTCAAAGATTTTTTACAAATAAATATCTGAAAAGTGTGGTGTGCATTTGTATTCAGCCCCCCTGAGTCAATACTTTGCAGCGAAAGTAGGTTCTACAATCGTAGCTGCAAGGCTTTTTAGGTATGTTTCTACCAGCTTTGCATACCTGATATTTTTGTCCATTCTTCTTTGACAGAGCTTGAGCTATTTTGCAGATTGGATGGAGCGCATCTGGACATTGGGAGGAGCTCCCTCTACACAGCAGCACTTCAGCCATCCATCTTCCACTCAACTCTCCAACTGGTCAGGCTCAATACTTATGGGCTGGTTCAGCCACCTTGCCAGGCCTCCTGCCTGGGGATTGGCCAGATTCCAATAAATATTCAGATCAGCATCTCCTGGCCTCCGCCCACTAACTTCTAGAAACTTCTCCAAGCTTCTAGAACCAGGGGAAGGTATCACAGGCCTGACCTAAAGTAAACCCTCTCCTTCTAACAAGCCTCTATCTACACTACGCAACTATGTAGACAAGAGGGCGCTACAGTATTCTTTGCAAAGTGAAGAATTGTCTCATTAACTAAGCTCTGGAGCAGCAGCACTTGCAAAGTGCACAGTCTATTTGGCTTTAGTATATCCACCCCACTGTTGCATTGGCAATGGGCGCTGTTTTTGGGGTCACTATTGTTAAATATAATGAGCCATTTGTGGAAAGAATAAACAGGGTACGACCCATGTGAGGCACTCTTACCCAGAACATCGTAGTTCATCAGATCTAAAAAGTCTAATGTTCTGCTTCCACGATACAAATATTTTGTCTGCTAGTTACTGATCTGTTAATGCTTACAGACCAGCAACCAATTTACAGAGATTTACCTTCATAGCTATGAAACCCCTAATGCTGCCAAGGCAGAGTATGTGGGTGTAAAGCAAATCATTGAGGAGAGCTCTCATAGCCACAAATATCATTCATCTTCAACATTTTCCACACCTGCTGCTATAAAGAAATGTAGCGCTAACATGATGTATGCTCTGTGATAAGTGCAAAGGGAAAAAGGAAAACAAATGCGGGGAATAGACCCAAATGGAGACAATTGATCCCAAAGTGAAAAGTCCAAGATAGGTGAATAAATGAACAAAGTCCAAAGGAAGAGCGTGATGATGAAGGGTCAATCTTCTATCGTGCAAATGACCTTATGGGACTTCAACGGTGGTGGATCCAAGAGATGAAAAAGATGAGGTACTCTTACCATTTTTCCACACCTGCATAAAACTTTTGCACAGTACTGTTTATTGAGATTGCTTTCAGAAATAGAAGTGTTAATAGTTTATTTTTATCAGTTAACAAAATGGACAGTAAATGAACAGAAGATAAATACAAATCAAATCTATCTTTGGGGTGACCACCCTTTGCCTTCAAAATGGCATCAAATCTAGGTAAACTTGCACACAGATTTTGAGGGAACCCAGCGGTTGGTTGTTCCAAACACCTTGAAGAACGAATCACAGATCTGTGGATGTAGGTTGCCTAAAATCCTTCTGTCTTTTCATGTAATCCCAGACAGACTCCATGATGATGAGATCAGGGCTCTGTGGGGGGCTAAACCATCACTTCCAGGACTACTTGTTCTCCTTTACACTGAAGATAGTTCTTAATAACGTTGGCTGCATGTTTGGGGTCAATCACACTCCTCCCTGATGGTATGACATAATGGATAAATATCTGCCTATATTTCTCAGCATTGAGGACACCATTGATCTTGACCAAATCTCCAACTCAATTTGCAGAAATGCAGCCCCAGATTTGCAAGGAACCTCCACCATGCTTCACTGTTGCCTGCAGACACTCATTATTGTACCGCCCTTTACCAAACAAACTGCCTTCTTCTATGGCCAAATATTTGGCACTTTCATTAGCCCAGAGCACCTGATGCCAGTCAATTTCCTGTACCTCAGTTCTTATGTTTTCGTGCACAGGACGTGGAAAAAGGGCAAAGCTCCTCAACCATGCATGAAAACATGGGCACTAAAGCCCCATACACACTTTTAGATTTTCTGCATATTTTTGTCTTCAGAATTACCAAAACCATATAATATGAGGTCAAACCTTAATGCCGCGTACACACGATCGGACCTCTCGTCAGAAAAAAAGATATGATGGCTTTTCTGACGGGATTCCGCTCAAGCTTGCCTTGCATACACACGGTCACACAAAAGTTCGCTGAATTTCCGACCGTCAAGAATGTGGTGACGTACAACACTATGACGAGCCAAGACAATGAAGTTCAATGCTTCCGAGCATGCGTCGAATTGTTTCTGAGCATGCGTAGGAATTTTGCGCGTCGGAATTGCTACAGACAATCACATTTTCGGATAGAAACTTTTTCCGACCGAAAAATTGAGAACATGTGCTCAATCTTTTGCTGGCTGGAATTCGGCCAGCAAAAGTCCGATGGAGTATACACACGGTCGCATTTTCCAACAAAAAGCTCTCATCGGTCTTTTGCTGGCTGAATTTCCGATCGTGTGTACGCGGCATTAGAGTTTCAATTTGTATTCAATCAGGCAAATTTTTTTTTTTATGCATCATAGGATAATGCCCAACTTGGCAGGAATTACTCTGCTACCCCTTTGAAGCCCCCCCCCCATACTTACCTGAGCCTCGATCCAGCTATGTTGCAGGAGAGTCTCGGTTGCCCGGAACTCTCCCTCCTCATTGATTGACAGCAGCAGGAGCCAATGGCGCTGTGCTGCTATCTCAGCCAAAGTTAGTGAGCCAATGAGGAGAGAGATGGAGCTGGGCCAAACCCCGGCTCCGTGTCTGAATGGACACATAGAGCAGCGGCTCGGCTCAGGTGCCCCCAATAGCAAGCTGCTTGCTGTGGGGGCACTTGGCAGGAGGGAGGGGCCTGGAGTGCCGGCAGGGAATCGAGACGAGGACGATCTGGGCTGCTCCGTGCAAAACCACTGCTCAGAACATGTAAGAATATGTTTGTTATTTTTAAGTGATACTAAAGCAGTGGTTCTCAACCTGGGGGTTGAATGACCATTTGCCAGGGGTCACCGAATCCTGGGCTGTTCCTGAAGCCTACACCACTCTCCCAGACTTTTCGCGGCCGCCCAGCTGGGCTGTTCCTGGAGCCCGTGGTCGCCCACCCAGCCTCTTCGCAGCCGCCCATTCAGTTCGCGGCATGGCTGGGAGTCAGAGACTAGAAGTCAGCTGACTGGTGAAGAATGTGAAGTGGGAGGGGCTGGAGGAGACCCTATCTCCTGATTTCGGCATAGGTGTCACTGCTGCGAGACACCACAGAGACGCAGTGAGTAACACTACCTGTGAATATAGTTGCCATTAAAAGTCCCCACTACAGTTCTCAGATCAGCAGATGACCTTGATCAGGAGCACCTAAGTTGGATGACTCCCCCGAGCACTGCCACTGATCCCAACTCCACACCCGCATTGCCACTGATCCCAACTCCACACCCGCATTGCCACTCATCCCAACTCCACACCAGCACTGCCACTCATCCCAACTCCACACCAGCACTGCCACTCATCCCAACTCCCCCCACCAAGGAGTAAGAGAAGGAATAAAAATATAGAATGCATGGAAGGGAGCGTAAAAGAGGGGGAGGAACGAAGAGAAAGAATCAGAGATAGAACAAGAAAGAAGGCTAGAGAGAGAGAGATGGGGGGGGGGGGAATTAGGATAGTGAGGGATACAAGGAAAAGAAAGAGAACAAAGAGAAAGAGTGGTACATCCTAAAATGTACCATAAGGGGTTTTAATACTGTACGAGTGGTAGGGAATCAGGGAGCGCTAAATGTCCATGGGTTAGGGGCCCAAATTACTTGTCTTGCCTTGGTTGCTGACACACCCACACTACGAAAATAATTTTACTGTTAGGGGTCCCCACAACTTGGGAAATTTTATCCAGGGGTCATGACACTAGTAAGGTTGAGAACCACTGTACTAAAGTGACAGTTTTTTTTTAATTTAATCTGCCCTGTTTTAGATGGGCTTTGGTGGAGGACAAGTGGGTGAGTTAGTCATGTTTTGGGCCCCACCAACAAGTTAGCCTTAGACAGTACAACATTAGAGTCCTTCAATTAATTTCTGGTAAGACTACTACCAATACAGAGTTTGTATTATCCACTTATTTGCATGTTTTTTCTCACACAAACCAAATATATACTAGAAATGTTATTGACCCCAAAATGTGGACAAATATGTATGACTGCGGTAAGGACATTATTAGTCCCTGCCCCAACCGCGCTTACGGTCTGACGGGAATAATCCAGTGTGTTTTCTGTAAAGTGTGGTGGAAATAGTCAGCACTTAGAAATTGTAATAAACAGTTTTACTCATTTTTAATTTTAGCTACCAACGTATCTTACTATTTGCCGCAGTGGACTTATTGATCGTTAATGCACAGCCATGTTTCCTGCCTCAGCAGGCATAGCTTCCAGCTAATGGCTGTACAAAATGAGCCGTGTCAGAAAACAACATGCTCAGGTAACTAGAAAAGCTTTTAATATACACACTTGTTCTACAGTGCCGCAAATAAAAGACATTTAATCTTACTCAGCTATTTAATGCTATCTTCAAACAATATAAAAGTCTGACATCTGTTGTGTTGTCAGTGACTATAAATTAACAAATGAGCTGTATGGCATGCCATGAAGTCATAGTGACTAATACCTGGCTTGTGAGTTCACAGGCCGGTAACCTTTGGAAAGAAAGTTTAAAGTAGAATTATGGGCAAAACGTTTTTTTTCATTTTGGATAGAGCAAGGGAGGGTTATAACCCCCGTTAGTTAATGTTTTGCCATCTGTGCCCCTTTGGAGAGATTTGCCTTCACTTCCTGTCCCATCGCCAAAACAGGAAGTGAGAAGAAATCCCTGCAAATTAAGGGAATACTTCAGGGACCCACAGGTCACCAGAACTAGTGTCCCCATTGGAAGATTTTTCCTCTATTACTTTTCTTTGGACAACCCAAAATTTTGGATTTTCTTCTCTTCACCATTCGCATTGGAAGTAAGACAAATAAAGAGGATGAATCTCCCTAACATGGGGGCACAGATCGTAATAAAAACTGACAGGTGTTTTAACCCCTTTCCACTCTGTCCAACATTAAAGAAATTGTTTTGCCTTTAGTTATACTTAGCCTTGCTCTCTGGGATGCACAAATCCATCACAGAGAAAAGCTAAACTTGCCAAGAATTTGTGGCAGTGTTGAATTGTAAGTCTGTTAACTTGCTTCACATTTTCACTGGCAAGTTGTACACTTGCAGAGCACATGAAGCACAAGTTCTAGTTGACACTTTTCCAATTTGTAGCAGATTTGCGTGGCAAGTCCTAGCAAGAGCAAAGTTGCAGTGGTGAGTCTACAGTAAGATTTCTGCAAGTCTACAGCATGAAAATTCAGTCACAGTGACCCCCTGTGGTGGGATGACTATTACACAACATAACTGAACCAGAACTTGCAGCAGACTTGCAGAATGTTTGCAAAGAAAGTTAATCTGGAGTCATGCAATTGTGCAACAAACTTGTGAAGCCTGGCAAGTCTAGCAATAGCTTAGCAAGTCATTTTTAAACTTGAAGCACAATTGCTTACTATCTGGGATATTTAGAATGTAGATTTTGATGCTCAGATCTGGCAATCATAAGCCTGCAGGTTCACATATTTGGCACTGGATGTTGCCAGAATGGAAGATTTTAAACAGCATAAAGGATGTGTAATTGGCTGAATGATCAGACAGAGGATAGCTATAACTTCACATTTACTAAATTGGTACATATTAGGAAGCCGTCCCCGCCGGCAGAAGACAATGGCCCAATGTCTGTGTTAATGGTGGAATCAAGCAAATTTCTTTCCTGCAACCTGTGGTTGCAGGAAAGAAATTTGCTCCGTGTATAGCCTGCCTAAGTCTCTGTTATTCTAGAGCTCCATAGAGACTGTGCTGTGCTGGAACGTAATGCCTTGAAGGAGCCACAAAAATCTGGCTTTGATGCACAGCCTTTATAATTGGTATAACATTGCTCTGTACTGGATGCATATTCTTTGTCTTTCAGACCCTCTTTGCATTGTTAATCCTAATCTGCACAAATTTAGTCATTATCTCTTGCGGCTTTAGCAGTCGCTTGTGATAAACGCAAGAAAACTGGGCAGGCTCGTTTACCCAAGTTGATTGATCGACCCACTGGGTACATTCAGTCTGCCTATTAATGGTTGGAATCTCCGCCGATTTTAACCATGTATGGCCAGCCTAAAAGAAAACCACTACTTACATTAACAGTACAGTTCATAAAAAACTACTTGCACTTATCCTCACAGACAGTATCCTACACAGTAAAGTCCATGTTAGGTCTAGCAACACAGGGGAGCACCTGGAAGGGTCTCAGGGCTGGTAACACAGGAGAATGGCTGTAGGATTCTCTGGGATGGTAACACGCAAGCAACTTGAGGAGTCTTCGCATACCTCCTAACTTTTCTGAGATGGGAAAGAGGGACACCCTTTAGCACAAAGCGTGTGTAAAAATGACAAACCCTCTGCTATGCCTTCAGTAATGTGGCCCATGAAGAATTAATAAGCAAAGAATAACTTGCTAAATAGAAAACAGCTTTTTTTATTATCACATTGTTGCTTTAAAAAGCCAGTATAAAGGAAACATGGTAATAAAAAGGTTTGTATGAAAGATTTAGTGTAGTGTAACATGTTTTGGAAGTAAATGTTTTTTAGGGCTGGTAACACAGTGGCTGGAAGTGTCTCAAGGCTGGTACCACAGATGGACGGCTGGAGATGCAGGGCCATTGCATTTGAAGCAAAGTACTGTGGTAGCATTGAGAGCAGTGCCCCCCTCAATAACTGAGGCTGGGTTCACACTGTTGTGAATTGGATGTTGGTTTCCCTGCATCCAATTTGCATAGCAGGAGATTGTGACCGGCTCTCAATGAAGCCAGTTCACACATCTTTGCAGCGGGTCCGGTGTGAATTGCGCAGGAGCCCTGTGCGTCTTTTGGTCCATTTCAGATCTGAATTCAGCCAAATATTAGGGCTGAAATCGGACCTGAAACAGTGAATGGAGACGCACTGGACTCCTGCTGTGAGCTACTGCGTTCTCCAGTGTGAACCCAGCCTTAGTCTTCCATAGTAGCTGTGAACCCAGCCTTAGTCTTCCATAGAAGCTGTATGCTATTGGGCTCCTGCCTGGCTTCCCACACACCAGCACTAAGAGCAAAGGACCATATACATGGCTGTGGATTGCATGCCCAGCTGCTTGTGCCTAACCAGGTGCAGTCTTTCTGAGCACCCAAGGATGGGGAACAGTAGAGGGGAACTCTACTATAACAATAATGTGGCTTGTTGTAGAGAGGCAATGTCAAGATAAAAAACTGAGCTCAGCCATCTAGGGATTTTGTGTTTCTAAATCGCCTTTCAAGCCTTGAATATGCCAGTCAGTACTGTTTTCCAGAGCAGCCTGTATTTCTCCTGAGGTTACTTGTGGGTTTTTCTTTGTATCCCGAACAGTTCCTGTGGCAGTTGAGGCTGCAATCTTTCTTGGTCTACCTGACCTTGGCTTTGTATCAAAAGAGCCCCTAATTTTCCACTTCTTAATAAGTGATTAAACAGTACTGACTGGCATGTTCAAGGCTTTGGATATCTTTTTATATTCTTTTCCATCTTTGTAAAGTTTCATTACCTTGTTACGCAGGTATTTTGACTGTTCTTTTCTACCTCCTCATGGCTCAGTGTCTGGCCTGCTTAGTGTATCCATGTGAGAGCTAACAAACACATTGACTATTTGTATACAGACACTAATTGTGATTTAAAAAGCCACAAATGTGGGAAATTAACCTTTTAATTGCCATTTTAACTTGTGTGCGCCACCAGAATCCACCAGAATTGTGCGCCACCACAATCCAGGGTATGTAAACTTTTGATCAGGGCCATTTGGGTGATTTCTGTTTATTATTATGATTTTAAAAAGTATCCAAAAAACTATATAATAATAAATGGCTTCATGTAGTTGCTATCCTTAAATAAAAGACTGATATATATCAGTTTTTTTGGCATGATCAGATACTTTTGGCATTCAACTGTAATATATATACATACAGTATCTCACAAAATTGAGTACACCCCTTACATTTTTGTAAATATTTTATTATATCTTTTCATGCGACAACACTTAAGAAATGACACTTTGCTACAATGTAAAGTACTGAGTGTGCAGCTTGTATAACAGTGTAAATTTGCTGTCCCCTCAAAATAACTCAACACACAGCCATTATTGTCTATACCGCTGGCAACAAAAGTGAGTACACCCCTAAGTGAAAATGTCCAAATTGGGCCCAATTAGCCATTTTCCCTTCCTGGTGTCATGTGACTCGTTAGTGTTACAAGGTCTCAGGTGTGTTAAATTTGGTGTTATCACTCTCTCTCTGTCATACTAGTCACTGGAAGTTCAACATGGCACCTCATGGCAAAGAACTCTCTGAGGATCTGAAAAAAAAATGTTGCTCTTCATAAAGATGGCCTAGGCTATAAGAAGATTGCCAAGACCCTGAAACTGAGATGCAGCACAACCATACAGCGGTTTAACAGGACAGGTTCCACTCAACAGGTCTCACCATGGTCGACCAAAGAATTTGAGTGCACAAGCTCAGCGTCATATCCAGAGGTTGTCTTTGGAAAATAGACATATGAGTGCCATCAGCATTGCTGCAGAGGTTGAAGGGGTGAGGGGTTAGCCTGTCAGTGCTCAGACCACACGCCACATACTGCATCAAATTGGCCTGCATGGCTGTCATCCCAGAAAGAAGCCTCTTCTAAAGATGATGCTAAGGAAAGCCTGCAAACAGTTTGCTGAAGAAAAGCAGACTAAGGACATGGATTACTGGAACCATGTCCTGTGGTCTGATGAGACCAAAATAAACTTATTTGGTTCAGATGGTGCCAAGCGTGTGTGGCGGCAACCAGGTGAGGAGTACAAAAACCAGTGTGTCTTGCCTACAGTCAAGCATGGTGGTGGGAGTATCATGGTCTGGGACTGCATGAGTGCTGCCGGCACTGGGGAGCTACAGTTCATTGAGTGAACCATGAATGCCAACATGTACTGTGACATACTGAAGCAGAGCATGATGCCCTCCCTTCAGAGACTGGGCCGCAAGGCAGTATTCCAACATAACAACCCCAAACACACCTCCAAGACAACCACTGCCTTGCTAAAGAAGCTGAGTGTAAAGGAGATGGACTGGTCAAGCATGTCTTCAGACCTAAACTCTATTGAGCATCTGTGGGGCATCCTCAAATGGAAGGTGGAGGAGCGCAAGGTCTCTAAGATCCTCCAGCTCCATGATGTTGTCATGGAGGAATGGAAAAGGACTCCAGTGGCAACCTGTGAAGCTCTGGTGAACTCCATGCCCAAGAGGGTTAAGGTAGTGCTGGAAAATAATGGTGGCCACACAAAATATTGACACTTTGGGCCCATTTTGGACATTTTCACTTAGGAGTGTACTCACTTTTGTTGCCAGCAGTTTAGACATTAATGGCTATGTGTTGAGTTATTTTGAGGGAACAGCAAATTTACATTGCTACAATATAAAGTAGTGAGTGTACAGCTTGTATAACAAAGTGTAATTTCTTCAGTGTTGTCACATGAAAAGATATAATCAAATATTTACATAAATGTGAGGGGTGTACTCACTTTTGTGAGATACCGTATATATACATACAGTATATACACACACATTAGATAACATGCCTTTTACTACACCTCCCTCTGGTGGTACATGTAGAATATTGCAGCATTGCAGTTTGCAATGGTTAATGACTTATCAGATTTGGCTCATTCACAGCTTTGTCATTTCCTGCATGTGGAAACCTTAGTGAGTGCAATAGCCCGTTGTCAGGAAGTTTATTCTCCACATTTATACATACAATATAAATGCATTACATCACTCCATAATGCATAAAGAAAGCAGATCCACCTACATCTGTCCTTTCCCCCAAAACAGTGTACAATCTAATGCCCCTACCTGATTCATTCAAACACATGGCCAGTTTTACAAGACACCAGTTAAGTAACAATATTTCATGAGTAAAATGAGTTATGGAATGAAAACTGATCAAAAATAATGATTACATACATGCAGATAGTATGCCTGGTATGATTCAGCTTTAATTCCAGCACTTGCAAGGCAAAAATCCAAAAACGGAGTCTATGCAATTACTATTTTGGTATAATCTTAAAAACAAAAGGTCACTGAATTTTAACCTTTCCAAGTACCCCCAATGCCACTAGAGTGGTACATGTGGCTGGCGTCAATTTTGTTTGTTGGGAAGTTGTTTGGAGCTTATTAAGTGGCTTATGAAATATGGGGTAGAATAATAGGGATAAAACTTTTTTGTGTAAGGGAGTTTAACAAGACTCATGGCCACTCATTAAAATTAGAAGAAAAGAAATTTAACCTTAAACTACATAGAGGGTTCTTTACTGTTAGAGCGGCAAGGATGTGAAATTCCCTTCCACAGGTGGTGGTCTCAGCAGGGGGGCATCGATAGTTTCAAGAAACTATTAGATAAGCACCTGAACGACTGAAACATACAGGGATATACACTGAAATACTGACATATAATCACACACAGGTTGGACTTGATGGACTTGTGACTTTTTTCGACCTCGCCTACTATGTAACTAAGAAGCACTGGCGATACCATGGGGAGATTTATTCCTGATTACAGCCCATAATGACCCCAGTGAATTCTGCTTCTTCAACATGATTGCTGTCATTCCTGATCCGTATTTGTTATGGTGAGTGCAGAAGTGGCCACAATTTGCTAGCTCTTGATTTTGAGCCATGGCATTTATTGTGTTACCAGACACATTTTTTTTTGACAAACAGATTCTAAAGCACAGCGATGAGTAGACACAACAGTATTTATTATCTATATGTCATTAGACTTACAAAAAACAAACAAGGAACTTTTTTTAAAATGAGCATCCAATTGACAGCTGCCCTTGAAGTTTATGCTACTTGTGGAGCGATCCATTTTGACGGAAGAAATACTCTCACTGGCAAAACTGGGTGGGCATGCGAGGTTGGATTGTTCCTGGATGTAGCACTTCCTTTAGTTTGTAAAGATTAATGATGGCCCCAAGGTAAAATGTATTCCTTATTCTTGTGTTCTCTTTTTTCCTTCTACCTTCTAGCAGTTTTTAGTGCAAATTTATTGTGTGTAGATAACACAAAAAAGTGACTGTTATAAAAAAAAGTTTGGGTAATACATTCTTTTTTGTTATGCGGAAGTTTTTTGTCATATCATATGATCACAATGAAGTTCACAGTTTGACTCTGGTTTACATTAAAGGGTAAGACCAGTTAAACAAGAAAATATATATATAGAAACGACTATACCTGCCAAAAGGTTTGTAGGGTAATTTACATATCCTTGCTGTGCTAAGCATAAGGATCATAATAATACTTTTCAGAGCCTGTAGATCTGCAGACTGCCACTGCTCTACCACCTGCAGACTGTGCCACTGCTCTACCAACTGCAGACTGTGCCACTGCTCTACCAACTGCAGACTGTGCCACTGCTCTACCAACTGCAGACTGTGCCACTGCTCTACCACCTGCAGACTGTGAAACTGCTCTACCGACTGCAGACTGTGCCACTGCTCTACCAACTGCAGACTGTGCCACTGCTCTACCACCTGCAGACTTTGAAACTGCTCTACCGACTGCAGACTGTGCCACTGCTCTACCGACTGCAGACTGTGCCACTGCTCTACCGACTGCAGACTGTGCCACTGCTCTACCGACTGCAGACTGTGCCACTGCTCTACCGACTGCAGACTGTGCCACTGCTCTACCGACTGCGGACTGTGCCACTGCTCTACCGACTGCAGACTGTGAAACTGCTCTGCCTTCTGCAGATTTTGTGCTACTGCTGTACCTCCTGCCTGTTTTTTTTGCTCGTTACTTGCCCTACTCCAACTCAGCTTATAAAGAATCCACCTCTGAAAAATGTAATGACACTGCTTCTAAGGAAATAAAAATAGTTCTGAATGAATATTCGAACACAACCAGCACATGAAGCTTATATCCAAAAGTCTAAATTTTTCTTTTTATTTCATCAATAACATGCATTGTTCCATCTTTATTCTATGTCTCAGGTCACCATCCTTTGTTACACATGAAGATGGAGTAAAGTAGTATGCCACATGTTCTGCCTGGTCATAATTATGCAATGAGTAGGGAGAGAGGGGCGCCCGGTGTTCTGAATAAGGAAACTCTTAGGTCCCTTTCACACTGACGGACCGATCGGGTCCACCTGTCCATTTGGCAAGCAGACCAGATCTGACCGTCCATTGCTCTCTATGGAGCAGTGGATTTTTAATGGATATGCGTCTGTTCACACCTGCCGGCATCCGATCGGATCCTGTCTGCTAAAAATAGACTAATGGGAATTTCCCATCCATCTGGTGGATCAGATGAGAATAAGATAGCCCACTGTTGGAAATGGACAGATAGTCCATAGCCATCTGTGTCCACGTCTGCTCTGCATCAGTGGAGCGGACATGGACCTGTCATCTGCCTGGTCAGTGGGGATCAACAGGGAGATCCCCTGCTGAGTGGGCAGATCCGCTGGTGGACTCCGCCAGTGTGAAAGGGTGAAAAGAAGGAAAATATGTATATGTTTTGCTTGCAATAAACAATTATATTCTTCATTAAGAGTTTCCTTATTCTGGACACCGAACGCTCCTCTCGCCCTATACACTAAATATGCTCCTTCCTTAATGCGTTCCTCTCTCCCTACTCAAGTATCTCTTCAGCTGAAGCAACAGCTCTGTTGCACCACTAAGGTAGCAGCCCACATCTCCAAAGAGAGATCATCACCATCATTCACCCGTGTAACCACCCAATATCTATCAAGAACCGTTCTACTGGTCCAAGCATGGTCTCTAGCTCTAACTAATAATGATGTAATAGAAAAGTTTTTTTTAGACTTTTGGATACTTGTGCTGGTTACTATTGCATAGAGAAAAATGATGGAGAAACCCTTCTTATAGTGAGACTGATAGTTTTAAAGAATACACAAGTGAACTAAACTGTAATATTTGATTGTATTAGAAATGAGCGGATCTTGTTTAGAATGTGGGCCCTGTAGCTTTTATCATAACCCCTTCTTACAGCTAGTATCATTGAAAACCTCTCTAAGTGTAGGAATAATATGCAAAGGCTGAATATTTCATAACTAAAGCTGTGCTGTTTGGTGTCATATTGACATTGTCTCTTTGGGGATTGATTCAACAGGAACACTCCTGATTTTCAAACATATTCTCAAAAAAAAAGCATATTCTGTAGATTCACACCATCCATGATTGGGTTAATTATGGCTTCCATTGATAACATCTCTTGCATTAATCCTCCGAGACATTTGAAGTAAAGGGGGAAGAGGTGGCAAAGGAGGCGCTGATGGATTTGTAGAATGGCGGAAGGATGGAGGTGCAGGAGGTGGAGGGAGTGGTCGGTTTCTAATCCAGTCCACTTCTTCTTCATCGATGAAGGATTCAGATATTGTGCTGGCCAAGTCAGCAGAGGCAGCACACTCCTAACACAAGACAACGTCACATTATAATGCCATATATGGAGTCACCAGTTCACACATAAGGAAGGACAGTCTTCTATGTGGTCAGACAACAGGACACAGCACTGCAGAGACAGGACAAAGAAAGACAGCCGAACAACGGACGCGAGTCACAGTGATCATTACTCACTTCATGAGGTGGTGGCTTCTGAAGGGTCTGGGGGCTTGAGGTCTGCGTTTGATGCTGAAAGGTAAATAGAGTGGCATGAGGAAAATCAGATCTATAATAGCTTACAGTGTACGGCAGAGAATATTCCCAAGCAGGTTTTTCAGGTGAAATTTCTAAAAACAGCCCAACACTGGTTCAAAGCCAGCCAAACCTGCTCTAGCAAAAGCATTTGACACAGTTCCCCATAAACGTTTACTGTACAAAATAAGGATCTGTTGGCATGGACCATAGAGTGAGTATATAGATTGGACTCACCCTTGTAGCCAGTTTTCAGAGGGTGGTGATAAATGGGGAGTACTCGGAATGGTCAGAGGCGGGTAGTGGGGTCCCCCAGGGTTCTGTGCTGGGACCAATCCTACAGTGGGGACAGAAAGTATTCCGACCCCCTTAAATTTTTCACTCTTTGTTATATTGCAGCTATTTGATAAAACCATTTAAGTTAATTTGTCTCTCCAGAGATGCTCAATTGGGTTTAAGTCAGGGCTCTGGCTGGACCATTCAAGAACAGTCACGGAGTTGTTGTGAAGCCACTCCTTCATTATTTTAGCTGTGTTCTTAAGGTCATTGTTTTGTTGGAGGGTAAACTTTCGGCCCAGTCTGAGGTCCTGAGCACTCTGGAGAAGGTTTTCGTCCAGGATATCCCTGTACTTGGCCGCATTCATCTTTCCCTCGATTGCAACCAGTCGTCCTGTCCCTGCAGCTGAAAAACACCCCCACAGTATGATGCTTCCATCACCATGCTTCACTGTTGGGACTGTATTGGACAGGTGATGAGCAGTGCCTGGTTTTCTCCAGAATACCGCTTAGAATTAGGGCCAAAAAGTTCTATCTTGGTCTCATCAGACCAGAGAATCTTATTTCTCACCGTCTTCAGGTGTTTTTTTTAGCAAACTCCATGCGGGCTTTCATGTGTCTCATGTGTCTTGCACTGAGGGAGAGGCTTCCGTCGGGCCACTTTGCCATAAAGCCCCGACTGGTGGAGGGCTGCAGTGATGGTTGACTTTCTACAACTTTCTCCCATCAACCGACTGCATCTCTGATCTTTGGGTTCTTCTTTACCTCCCTCACCAAGGCTCTTCTCCCCTGATAGCTCAATTTGGGACGACCAGAACCCTCCCTAGAGCTGGCCGTCCGGCCAAACATCTTCCATTTAAGGATTATGGAGGCCACTGTGCTCTTAGGAACCTTAAGTGCAGCAGAAATTTTTTTGTAACATTGGCCAGATCTGTGCCTTGCCACAATTCTGTCTCTGAGCTCTTCAGGTAGTTCCTTTGACCTCATGATTCTCATTTGCTCTGACATGCACTGTGAGCTGTAAGGTCTTATATAGACAGGTGTGTGGCTTTCCTAATCAAGTCCAATCAGTATAATCAAATACAGCTGGACTCAAATGAAGGTGTAGAACCATCTCAAGGATGATCAGAAGAAATGGACAGCTCCTGAGTTAAATATATGAGTGTCACAGCAAAGGGTCTGAACACTTAGAATTGTTGATATTTTTGCAGATTTATCAAAAAAGAAAAACTGAAATATCACATGATCCTGTTTTTTTCTGTCAATATGGGGTGCTGTGTGTACATTGAGGAAAAAATGAACAAATGATTTTAGCAAATGGCTGCAATATAACAAAGAGTGAAAAATGTAAGGGGGTCTCAATACTTTCCGTCCCCATTGTATTTATTTTGTTCATAAACGACCTGGAGGATGCATTTGCAGATGATACTAAGCTAAGCAGGGCAATAAGTTCTCTGCAGGATGTGGAAACCTTTCAAGAAGATCTGAACAAATTAATAGGGTGGGCAACTACATTTGCAAATGAGGTTTAATGTAGAAAAATGTAAAATAATGCATTTGGGAGGCAAAAATATGAATGCAATCTATTCACTGGGGGGAGAACCTCTGGGGGAATCTAGGATGGAAAAGGACCTGGGGGTCCTAGTAGATGATAGGCTCAGCAATGGCATGCAATGCCAAGCTGCTGCTAACAAAGCAAACAGAATATTGGCATGCATTAAAAAGGGATCAACTCCAGAGATAAAACGATAATTCTCCCGCTCTACAAGACTCTGGTCCGCCCGCACCTGGAGTATGCTGTCCGGTTCTGGGCACCAGTCCTCAGGAAGGATGTACTGGAAATGGAGCGAGTACAAAGAAGGGCAACTAAGCTAATAAAGGGTCTGGAGAATATTCGTTATGAGGAAAGGTTGCGAGCACTGATTTTATTCTCTCTGGAGAAGAGACGCTTGAGAGGGGATATGATTTCAATTTATAAATACCATACTGGTGACTCACAATAGAGATAAAACTTTTTCGCGGAAGTGAGATTAACAAGACTCATGGCCACTCATTAAAATTAGAAGAAAAGAGGTTTAACCTTAAACTACGTAGATTGTTCTTTACTGTAAGAGCGGCAAGGATGTGGAATTCCCTTCCATAGGCGGTGGTCTCACCGGGGAGCATCGATGGTTTCAAAAACTATTGGATAAGCACCTGAACGACCGCAATATATGGGGATATACAATGTAATACTGACATATAATCACACACATAGGTTGGACTTGTATAAAAATCCAAAAAGAAAGCGCCTCTTAGGTATAAAGGATTTATTCACATGCTAAAAACATAGTAAACACTTACATTGAGGTGGATAATGTGCTGCTTCCATAAAGAACTTGTCCCGGTGTCTCTCAATAATTCCTAGTGATCAGGGGGAGCCTAGATGGACGCCGTGCGGGTGGCCGCGGACCTCCGCTCGGAAGCACCGGCTGTATGAGCGGTGTAGTGGAGAAGTCACTTCCGCGTTCCAGCAGATCACATGGGAGATGACGTCACTCGGGCAGTTCAGATTAGCTGGGGACCACTACGCGTTTCTGAGCATGCGCGAAGCTCGTAACGGGCATGCGCGCTCCTTTTTCAAGTGTATTGTGGGAGAAGCTAACCAGGAAGCTAAATAACTCTAGGGTAATGATAAGAGCCAATCATGACCAAGGAGGTGAGGGGATAACAGTATTAGGAACGAATTCTCTATGGATTACAAACTTAATGAGTAAATTGATAATGTTGATAGAGTATTTTGACAAAACAAAAATATGAAATCAGAATATTAGATAATCCAAAGTAATTATATATTATGATAATAGGTGAAGATCATAATTGAAAAATATGACTAAAAATAAAAATAAGAATAAAATTCATAAAAATAATAATATGTGGATAAAATAATATAGATGATAAATAAAATAATAATGTATATAAATATGATCCGGCATGAAGGAAATTCTTGTCTAAAATGGGCTAGGATACTGAATACAAAAATTATATGTATGTCCCTATATATATCATTATTATTGGGACTAAAAGTGTAAATACAAGTGTATACAATACAAGAAGTAACAAATGTGCATATATGTATACACACATAACACACATGTATACACACACATGCACATACATATACGTACGTACATGCTTATACGCATGCGCACATATATAAGGGAAAGGGCCTCAGTATGTTAATAGGCTGATAACAACAAATATATATTAGTAACAATATAATAGGCAGCAGGACACTCTTAATTCTTATTATATTTATAACAGTAATGTGAGAAAAGAGGACCTCAGTATGTTGATGGGTTAATAGCAATAAAATAATAAACAGTAATAAATACTGTTGATAAATATGTAAAAGAAAAGATCTCCCCTAGAGGTCTTAGAATTCTCAAAACTTGTTCCTTTTTAGACACCGCTCATACCAAAGAATGGGAAAATTTAGCAGAATTTTGCACCACTAAATGGCTAGGAATTATTATCAGTCAGAGGAATTTAAAATATAACGAGATAGTACATCAGATACAGATGCTGACATCAGAAATCTCCTCTTTTAATCTCAAAATCCCTCCTACCTGGTTAGAGACACTCAAAAAGAACACCAAAAATAAAGAAAACAACTTGTTAAAGACTAAGATAGGTAAATTTCGTAGGGATCTAGATGACTATAGATTAAATAAAATATTCTCTTGGAAACAAAATGACAATATACCCGCCTTGATGTCTTTAATACCTCATCCTACTAAAGTGTTTCCCAACACTATAGGCGACACTGGTTCTTATTCACCTTACAAGGCGCCCCCAGCCAGAGGCACTCAGCATAATAATATTAATGGTAATAAGAATAACTATAACAATAATAAAAAAATGTTCACTTCACGCAAACCTTCCCACCCCAATGTAGGTTCTACACATGACCCTAAACGTAAACCTTCCCACCCCAATGTAGGTTCTACACATGACCCTAAACTTTTACCTAAACCCCCTAGATTGTCAGAACATGATACTTCTCATGTACCATCAGCAGTTAAAAGGGGTATCTCTTCTATTACCTCTCAGTCTTCAACATCTTTGATAACATCACCTCTGGTTTCAGCTTCTATACCCACCGAGAATAAAAATCCTGTCAAACATGCTACGTCTACATTATCTACCATTAAGACAACCAGCCCTTCTTCCACTAAAATTGATTTTGCGCATACATCCTCCATCCCTGATGCCCACACTACCAGCTCCAATAAATCTAGTCTCCTATTAGGAGATTTTCAGAGGGGTGAAATAGCCTCACATTCTAAAGCTATTACTTTCGCTTCTCCTTTTTTAGAGAAAGGCCCATATCAAAAACAACGTCAAAAAAGAAAATACACAGACGAGGATGTAGAGGAGGACGCAATAAATCCAAAATCCCACACAAAACAACAGAAACGATAAAACTTTTTAACTTATCGTCACATACATTATCCTCTGACGAAATTTCCTTACTCAGTAAAGGGCTCACTTTTTCACCTACTACACCTCCCAACTCTTTTCTTTTGTTCAAAGATCTGAACAAATTTGTAAGGAACCTCACTTTAAAAAGATATTTTAATATTCAATCTATCAAGAATGGACCTGTTGAAAGTACCGTTCCCACTAATACATCTGCAGCTACCTCTGGTGATAATATGGTTAACACATCTGATAGTTCCATTAGCATCTATGATTCTGACTTAGAATTAGACCCTATGGCCAGTGGTTTAGACCTTGAATTACTCACTCAACACTTTGATTGTTCACCTCCTGTTAAACATACCAATTTTAAACCTAAATCTGCTTTTTATCCCATGAGATCTAAAGGACCCTATATTGAGACTTTTTATAAAGTTGTATACTCTGATCTACAGAAATTATGTGAACATAATGAGAATACATACAAATATCGCCCTCACAATCTCACTCCCGGAGAGAAGGCCGCACTCCACTCTCTGTCTAATAATCCCGATGTCATTATCAAAACGGCCGATAAGGGAGGGGGAATCGTTATTATAGATCGGACGTCCTATATTATGGAGGCATCTAGGTTACTGTCAGACTGCATTACATACAAGAAACTTACTTCCGATCCTTTACCCCAGTTCAAAGTTGAAGCAGATATCTTAGTTCACTCTGCATTATCAGATGGTATTATCACTAAACTTGAAGCCTCTTTTCTAAGAAAAGATTTTTATAATACACCTTATTTTTATTATTTACCTAAAGTGCATAAAAATCCCCTTAATCCTCCCGGTAGACCCATTGTTGCCTCCATGGATAGCATTACTAGCGGCTTTTCCCAATATGTAGATTTATTTCTGCAGCCTCTAGCACAGAATCTCCCTTCATATATTCGAGATTCAATACACCTCATGGAATTGTTGGCACCCTACAGCTGGCAAGATAGTTACTTTTGGCTCTCTTTGGATGTTAATTCCTTATACACGTCCATTCCTCACCAGATAGGCTTAATGGCGGTACAACACTTTCTTTCTTTAGACTCCAACATCAACGGCAAACAAGCTGTATTTATCTCTGAAGCCACGTCATTTTGTTTAAGTCATAATTATTTTCATTTTAATGATGATTTCTACCTACAGACCCATGGCACAGCCATGGGCACTAATTTTGCCCCTTCTTACGCCAACCTTACCATGGGTCTGTGGGAAGAAAAATACATATGGAACAATAATCCCTTTGCTCGACACATTATATTTTTTGGCAGATTGATAGATGACATTATAGTCATTTGGGATGGCCCACCATCGTCTATGGAATGTTTCGTTTCGCATTGTAATACCAATGACTTTGGTCTTTCATTTACATTTGAATATAATAATGAAAGTCTCCCTTTCCTTGATTTAGAATTATTTCATGATGCCAATTCCATTTTTTCCCGCAATTATACGAAACCGACATCAGGTAATTCGTATCTGCATTTTACCAGCTGTCATCATCCACAGTGGATAAATAACATACCAAAGGGCCAATTTTGTAGATTGAGGCAGAACTGCACCAGGGAATCAGATTACATTGCACAGAGTATACATCTTAAAGATAAATTTTTAGAAAAGGGGTTTCCTGAAAAACTGGTTGACCAAGCTCATGCCATTTACCTCCCGGGAAAAAAACCCAAAACAACCAAACAGACTGATCAGGGTACGGTTCGCTTTATTACTAGGTATCACAATAAACATAGAAGAATGGAATCTATACTCCTTAAACATTGGGGTATTCTTAAACAGGACCCTTTTCTTCTTAACGACCTCGGTGATAAACTGACGGTTACCTATAGAAGGGCCCCAACATTAAAAAATAAATTAGCACCTAGTAAATTGAAAACCAACAAACCAGAGAGCCCACTCTGCCTGATTCCACTCACGGGTATGTATAGATGCAATAAGGCCTTATGTAAAACCTGTACTTTCGTTAGACATGGCCAACGAAGTTTCCAACATAAGGATAAAACATACCAACTAGAAGGCTTTTATAACTGCTCTACAGATTACGTTGTGTATTGTCTCACATGCCCCTGTAAATTACTGTACGTTGGACGCACTATTTGTCCTTTGCGACAACGGTTCGGCAAACATCGCCGTTTTATAGAACAAGGCTGTGATGAACACAGCGTTCCCAGACATTTCCTTGAATGTCACCAGAAATCCACTGTCGGCCTACAGGTTTGGGTAATTGAGTCTATTCCACGAAAATTATCCGAGGCTGAACGTTTTTCCAAACTTTGTGAGCGTGAAACTTTTTGGATTTTTATTTTAGATACTTTAGCACCTAACGGGTTAAATGAGGAACTGGAGGTCAACACCATCTTATAGAACGTATCCTTTTATCTAAATATACTTACTAAAATTACCTTTATCAGGCCATCAAAATATAATATATTTTAATTTAGGGTGTTCTGCGGCATATTATACGGAATGGAATGTTAATATTAATTTTTATTTATTACTGTTTATTATTTTATTGCTATTAACCCATCAACATACTGAGGTCCTCTTTTCTCACATTACTGTTTTAATTCTTATTATATTTATGAGTGTCCTGCTGCCTATTATATTGTTACTAATATATATTTGTTGTTATCAGCCTATTAACATACTGAGGCCCTTTCCCTTATATATGTGCGCATGCGTATACGCATGTACGTACGTATATGTGTGTGTATACATGTGTGTTATGTGTGTATACATATATGCACATTTGTTACTTCTTGTATTGTATACACTTGTATTTACACTTTTAGTCCCAATAATAATGATATATATAGGGACATACATATAATTTTTGTATTCGGTATCCTAGCCCATTTTAGACAAGAATTTCCTTCATGCCGGATCATATTTATATACATTATTATTTTATTTATCATCATCTATATTATTTTATCCACATATTATTATTTTTATGAATTTTATTCTTCTTTTTATATTTAGTCATATTTTTCAATTATGATCTTCACCTATTATCATAATATATAATTACTTTGTATTATCTAATATTCTGATTTCATATTTTTGTTTTGTCAAAATACTCTATCAACATTATCAATTTACTCATTAAGTTTGTAATCCATAGAGAATTCGTTCCTAATACTGTTATCCCCTCCCCTCCTTGGTCATGATTGGCTCTTATCATTACCCTAGAGTTATTTAGCTTCCTGGTTAGCTTCTCCCACAATACACTTGAAAAAGGAGCGCGCATGCCCGTTACGAGCTTCGCGCATGCTCAGAAACGCGTAGTGGTCCCCAGCTAATCTGAACTGCCCGAGTGACGTCATCTCCCATGTGATCCGCTGGAACGCGGAAGTGACTTCTCCACTACACCGCTCATACAGCCGGTGCTTCCGAGCGGAGGTCCGCGGCCACCCGCATGGCGTCCATCTAGGCTCCCCCTGATCACTAGGAATTATTGAGAGACACTGGGACAAGTTCTTTATGGAAGCAGCACATTATCCACCTCAATGTAAGTGTTTACTATGTTTTTAGCATGTGAATAAATCCTTTATACCTAAGAGGCGCTTTCTTTTTGGTTTTTTATGCATATATGGAGGATCGACTTCACTCAACAGGAAGCAGCCCTTGGTATCCTGGAGAAATAGATTTCCCTGATTTTTATTGATTCACGGATTACAGACTTTACTGTGGAACTATTTATTGACTATTTCTGTTATTTTATATTCACGGACTTTAGCGCGATTACATCATATGTTTTACTATAGGTTGGACTTGTGTCTCTTTTCAACCTCGCCTACTAGAAAATATGCGTTTAAATTTCTAGGTAAAGGATTGCTCAATAAGACCTCTGTTAGCTTGTGTAAGGTTGCAATCTTTACCAGGTCAAAAGCAGAAGTAGGCTGCTTTCTCTTTTATGTTGCTGTGTATACCAACTACCATTAGAAACCACATAAAAGTTTTTCTATCTCTTGATCTTTTTCAGTTCCCCACTCTTAAAATTAACACTTGTAACAACATTTTTGTTGACTAAATTAATACTGTCGACTATTTTAGTTGACTAAAATACGACTAAAACTAAAACAAATGAGATGACTAAAATACGGCTTTTGACTAAAATGCCATTTTAGTTTTAGAGTATGACTAAAACTAAATTGAAATTTGACGTCAAAATTAACACTGGTCTGTAGTGCATATTCAAACCTTAATACCATAAATAACAGATTTTTCACTCCAGCAGTATGATGAATTTGGAAATCGTAGAAAAATGCTTAAATGATGCATTACAATTTAACCACATCCATTCGATTTTAGACCACTAAAATTAGTTTTAGTCAACTAAATACGACTAAAACTAAAACAATTGCAGAAGACTAAAATGGGACTAAAACTAATTTTAGTTTTAGTCCCATTTTAGTCTAATGCCCCATACACACGATCAGAATTTCCGTCGGAAAAACCTTGGATGGTTTTTCCAACGGAATTCCAGTCAAGCTTGCTTTGCATACACACGGTCACACAAAAGTTCTCTGAAATTTCGACAATCAAGAATGCGGTGACGTACAACACTACGACGAGCCGAGAACATGAAGTTCAATGCTTTCGAGCATGCGTAAAAATTTTGTGTGTCGGAATTGCTACAAACGATCGGAATTTCCGATAGGAACTTTGTCCGTTGGAAAAATAGAGAACCTGCTCTCAATCTTTTGCTGGCAGAAATCCCCCAGCAAAAGTCAGATGGAGCATACAAAAGGTCAGAATTTCCCACCAAAAGCTCACATCGCACTTTTGCTGGCGGAATTTCCGATCGTGTGTACGGGGCATTAGACTTTTGACTAAAATGGCAATTGAGATTTGCTGCCAAAATTAACACTGCTTGTTACCCACCTCTTCTTCTGGCTTTGGTCGTGACGCAATGTGGACCTTCTCTTTGCCTGTGATTTGACAACGGCAGAATGGACATGTGTTTTCATTTTTCTGCAGAGAATAAAATACTGTTAGGGAATGGTGGGAAATAAAATTCCAGAACTTTGTATCATGGGCGTACAGGTGTCCTGTGCCATTTAGAACCCTGGCAAAGTTGCACAGTGGCATGGTGAACAACTTCTAGTATTAATGTCCACCCTCACCTAGTACCTGGAGTATTGCTCACTCCTAGGTGAAGAGAGATAGGCTATTTGTCTGACTTTTGGAGTATTGCAGCAGACAGAAAACTTCTGGTATAAAATTTGGTCTACATTAGGGGTTGAGCAGCACACAAAGCTGTCTGTGAGTTTCTAAGGCCAGTATTGAAGGGTTTTTGATCACTTCAGAATTGCATCTCTTCCAGGTCAATGCATCACTGTTAATTTAAAATCATGGAGGGCAAGAAACCACTTGGTGATCCTTTGAGTTTGTATCCTTATTTTGTGGCATTTAGCTAAAGGGGGCATTTTCTTAATGGGCCTGCCCTTTAAGCTCAAGTAAGTAATATCTGAGCCCCTCCAATGCCCACTTTGTTCTTTTGTAGAAAGAGTGTCTTGCAAAAGTTTCCCCAGCTAGCTGACACAAGACCACACCCAGGCCTACTTTCAAAGCAGCTGTTTGCACCACAAAATCTTCACGAAAGCCTGGTGCTATTACTACTGGTTCCTGGGGAAAAGCATGCTTGAACTGGCAGACTGCTGCTTCTGTCTCAGGATACTAGGGTTTTGCAGATGAGGTTTTTTCCATTTGTGAGAACTGCCAAGGGGGTGGTTAAGCTAGTAAAGATGGGAATAAACCTCCTGCGCAATAAACCTTCCTCCCAAAGAAGGAGTGTAACTTTTTTGTGAGTGGACAGAGCCTTTTTTGGATGATTTTCATCTATTTTAGCTAGGGTCTTATGGTGCATTTGCCTACCACATACCTCAAACAGTGGGTTTCTTCCAGTCCACTCACACTTTTCTAACGGTTTACCATGAACCCTGCCTTTTATTGGGGAACCGGAACTATTTAAACGTTTTTTAATAGGCTTTCCCAGTCTTGGCTAAAAAATGATGGCATCTAGATTAGCCCCTTAAAATGTCTTATAGGAATCTCAGGGCACTTTTTCTTTAGCCTTTTTGGAGAGTGCAATTTGTCAGGGAGCCTTTGTAAAATTAGGAGTGGTGATATATCCGGCCAGACCTAACCTTTCAATTAATTTGTCCACCCAGGGTATTGAATATACTCTATATTCAACTTGGAGACTTAGTTATTTTCTTTAAAATCTTTACAGAATCGCCAGATTCCATTTAGCTTGGGGACTGGCACTATAAGGCTTAACCATCCACTGGAGGTCTCCTCAATGATCCCAAGATCTAACATATTTTTAATCTCTGATGCTATGATTTCCTGGTGGGCTTACAGAATTTGTTAAGGCTTGATGTTGACACACGTGTTAGAGTCTATAAGAATATCATGCTCAGTTACATTGGTTGGCAAACTTGAATAATTCCTGATTTTTCTGCAAAAATTCCAGGAACTGTTTGTGAGTGGGAGAGAGTCTTTGCTATTGTCAGTTGTTTTTCTGTGTGTTGAGATGCTCCTGAACTGTCCTGCCCACTGTCAAAGCCTTTGCTTCCATGGTTTGATCAGGTTAACGTAATAGGCTTGGTAGGGCTTTCTCTTCATGGGCTGGTAGACCTTATAGTTAACACTTCCTACCTTTTCAACTCATAGTGTCCCTGCCATTTTGGTGTAAACTTGCTCCCAACAGTTTTAACCTATTAATCAAAGTTCTTGTATTGGTGCAAACTATCTGACCCCGGAGGATTGGTTGTACAATCAGCTTTGAGTCGCTTGCATAACCCACAAATGCTCCCCGAGTATGGGCATAAATTGTGTAATATTTTTCACTATGCTCCGATAGGGCATTATCTCTTGTTTCTGTGGTACTTTTACCACAATCAGTAATCCATGAGGGTGTCACCCAAAAACCAAAGTGAGAACTCCATGTACACCTGGGGAACCTCCTGTACGGCAAATGAAAAATGAGGCAGTAAACCATCCCAGTTATCACCATCTTTCAATCACAGTATTGGGCATCCTCTTTGTGGTTGAACCTTTCAACAAACCCATCAGTTTGGAGATGATATACCAAGGTCTGCAACTGCCTAATTTTATATAATTTGCACAGTTCTTTCATACCCTTGGACATAATTGGGGTCCCTTGATAAGTCAGAATTTGAGGTGGGAGCCCTGTTCTCATGAACATTTGAAACAACCCTGGTGAAAATACTTGGAGGCAGTTCCTTTAAAAAATACTTCATCCAAGGTTCTAAGTGGCATAGTCAAGAACTACTAAAATATATTGCTATCCCCAGAGGCTATGGGATCATATGGTTCTCTTATAGTCTGAATCAGTATCAGCAGACTCCGTATATGTGGTGTCAGGTTTGCTATTTGACAGGTTGAAACAGACTCACAGAAGGCCTTGATCCTCTTCTACCACCTCAGGCCAGTAAACATGTTGCAAAACCCATTCCTTAGTTTTAGCAACCCCAAGATGACCCCAAGCACATGAGCATGAGATTGTGGTTGCATTACCTGCCAGGACGTTAGACACTTGTCACACAGTAAGTGGCCACAAGGCTCTATCCGCATATTCTTTTCATTGTCCGCACAGATTTTGCACTGTTCGAAGGTGGAATCCATGTCTGAATACAATTCCCACTGTTCCTGCATGGACAGCACAGAAAGCTTTTACATTTCAGTTGGCTTGCTGAATTTAATGTGTAGGAAAGAACTCAGTATAAGGTTAAAGGCTTAAAGCAGTGTTATACGTATATAATGCAACTAAAAAAAAGTTTTTCATTTTTTTAGCCAGGTGAATATGTAATATATATATATATATATATATATATATATATATATATATATATATCAAATCCCTATTTCCGCCAGGGATTTGGATTTCCTAACTATTTCACACTTAAAGCGGATGTAAACCCTCACATATACCCAGTGAAGTGAACAGCTTCAGATGATACACAGGGATGAAACAAATCTCCCTACCTAAGCTTTACATGTATGTCTGCTGTCTTCAGCTTTATTTATCCTTTAGAAAGTGCAAATCGGTTTACAGATTTTCTCTTCCTGTTCAACACTACTGTGAAGTCTGGGCACACAGCCAAGACAGCTGGATGAGCTCAGACATGTTCGCAAGTCCATGTGCCCGCGTCCGCCAGGAAGCTGACATAGCACAACGCTAATCGCAGGCAGTCGCAGATTGGGAAATGCCTCACTGCTTCGTATTAGCGCTGCGAAATGTCAGCTTCTTGGCGGACGCGGGCACGTGGACTTGCGAACGCGCCTGAGCTCATCCTTAATTGGAGGAAAGGCACACGCTCCCAAAACACATTGCCTTCTCACAGCAGAGCTCTGCACATTCCTTCCTTTCTTTGCCAAACTGTCTGCTAATCTATTTAAAGCAACCTCACACAACACACATTTCAGGCTGGTTTTATCTCCTGTGTTGGAGAACTTGTTAGAAGTTATCAGGCTGATTACAGAGCAAGAGAAAGCCACGGGACTCTGTGCTTTAGGGAGAGATAAGAAAACACTACAGATATATGTGCCCAGCTCAAATTTCATGAATCAGGGTTTACATCCACTTTAAAGTCTTACTAAACCCAGGAACCTGCATTCACTATATCTGGTCTCCCACAGTACACAGAACATGGGAATGCAATTATTTTAGTAAATATACACATGCACCCTCCCCAAAAAAACTCTCAAGCAATACACACCAAATTGAGCATGTGCAGAGTGCCTCCAAGGCGTAGTAATATCAGGAGATAGATTGAGGACTGTGTAAAAAAGGGAGGATCAGAGAAGACAGGATCAAACAGCCGTTTTGCACAATGCGAAGGATTAACCCCTTAGGTTCCACAGGGAGTATAACAAGCATGCTTTACTGCATATACAGACTGATTTTACTGTTGTGGGTTTAGTAACAATTTTTAAGCTAAATGTAACTGCTTTGCCTAAAAAGACTATGTAATATAATCTTCAGCTACTGAACACTTCAAAAACAAACAGCTGAATGACCCAAAGGAGTTACTAGTCCTCCATCCTCCTCCCTGTCCCGCATGATGTTTAAATTTTGTTAACAACTTTTCCTGTGCCCTCTCTTAGGAAGCCTATGGTACTCTTTGACATCAGAATCATGAGTGTACCTCGTATTATACGCTTATTTATATGTTCTATGAATAGCAAAAGAAAAAATAATAAATTTGAGCATATACTGTCTATATATGCAGTAAAGCATGCTGGTTATACGCACTGTGGAACCTAAGGGGTTAATCCTCTGCTTTGTGTATAAAGGCTGCGTGATCCTATCTTCTCTGATCCCCCTCTTCTTCCACTGACAATTTTCTGATAGAACAGAGCATTAGGGGACAAACTCTAGCAATACACACCAAACTGAGCATGTGCAGAGTGCATGTGATCAGCACAGGGCCAATCAGCACTGTCCAGACAGAGGGTCAGGGAAAAATGAAAAGTACTCCTACAAGCTTTAACCAGACACTGATACAAGTCACAAGACTGCTATATACTGCTGATGAGAAAAAGATATATAGCAGTTTATATTTACGCAAATAATTGCATTTCCATGATGGGTGGGAGACCAGATATAGTGAATGCAGGGTCCTGGATTTAGTAACACTTTAAATGCAACAAATTGCTTGTTTCTTTTTGTATGTCATCCCTTTAAACCCAAACACCTTTGAATTACACAGGTTTTGAGGCTAATTAAATGCAGATAAACTCACTTGGTGCCTTAATTACCACATTAATCAGCCACAGAACCTGTGTAATTAATATGTGTTTTGGGTTTAAAGGGATGCAGTGGCAACCATAGGGACAAGGGAGGCTTGGGGGAAATTAAATGTAAGCCCCAAGATAACGTTCAAACAGCAACCACTATCAAAGAGTAAAATCAATCAGTGATCAGCTAATGCTACTTGAGAGGATGGCTGAGATATCATTACCTTTGCAGTATTTTCTATGTTTTGCTTTAAAGCAGTGATCCTCAAACTACGGCCCTCCAGCTGTTGCAGAACTACACGTCCCATGAGGCATTGTAAAACTCTGACATTCACAGACATGACTAGGCATGATGGGAATTGTAGTTCCTGAACAACTGGAGGGCCGAAGTTTGAAGACCCCTGCTTTAAAGTAGTGGGAAACCAGGTACAACAGATGAACACCAGGCTGAAAATAATAGCCATCTATTGAGTAGGTTGTGTCCACTGAACCAGGCCGAATGCAAACGTTATACATTTGATTGAGTCTTACCTTTAAAAAGTGTTTCTAAGCTCAGGTTCACACTGATAGCGGGATTGAAATCGTGTAAGTTCAGCTGAACTCGCACGATTTCATACCCACATGTCAGTCCCGACTTCGGGTGGCAATTTCAGAGACATCTGTGCGGGTTGCTGCACAGATGTCTATACAAATCGCACTCCGAAGTCAACAAAAGTAGTACAGAAACTACTTTTGGTAATCGGTGCGTTGCCGCAAAGTCGGCATCACACTGATTCGGACAGTGCTATTGCCCGCAATAGCCGCCGATTTGGCATGCGTTTTGACATGCCAAATCGCTGCAGTGTGAACCTAGGCTTAACTTAAAGTGGAGTTCTGCTTAAAAAAAAAAAAAAAAAAAAAAATTAAAAGTCAGCAGCTACAAATACTACAAAAAGTGTAGATGCTGACTATAAATCGGACATTTACCTGTCCCAGGGTCCAGCGATGCGAGGGAACAAAGCCTCGCTCGTCTCCCCCTCCTCTCCGCGGTGCTGGCATTTTAACTGTGGGCGCCCAGCTGTGGCTTCACAGCCGGGCACCCACTGTGCAAGCGCGAGTGGCGTCGCATGCCGTGACTGGCCAAGCAATCGTCTGGGACCTGTGACTTGTCCCAGATGATTACCGAGAGGGAGGGGGAGAGGTGCCGCGGTGCGCCCGGAGGAAGTGGGAGCTGGGACCCTCTAAAAAGAGGGTATCCGCTCCCCCCCAACAAAAATGACATGCCAAGTGTGGCATGTCAGGGGGTCACCTCCCTTAAAGCGGAAGTTCCATTTTTGGGTGGAACTCCGCTTTAAGATCAAAGATTTAATTTATTGCAGCTTACAATTCCATAGTTGTGGTGACTGCATTCGATTTTTTTTTTTTTTTTTTTTTTTTTTACTTTACCCTTTGTATCATTTGTTGATCCTATCAGATAATCCTATCATCTGCCCTAGGGTGACAATGCTCCTTCACCGTACTGTATAGAAGAAGTAGCTTTGTTCTCTTAGGTCAGGACTACAAGGAACTACAGGTGGTTGTTTGTTTTCCTTTGCTCTTACCAAACAGATCCAACAAAATGCATTCAATTGTATACCGGTATTAAACAGACCAAAGGAGCACAGACAGAAGTTCATTGTAAAGCACACAGCGGGCTGAACAAAAAGAAAAACATACAGATTCCATCATCTATCTACAAAAACAAGGTAAATGGAGCAATCTACCTCCCCAACGTCGGGAACCACGTCTGTCAGATTACACTGATTGATGAAAATTTTTCCCAACATGTTCCATCAATAGAAGGTTAAACAATTGTCATTTGTTGAGAGGGAAACAACCATGCGGATCAAAAGTCACACGTTCCCTGTTGGAATGCCCAAATTAGCACCTGGCCAGTTTTAGGTTTTATATACCTTTTAAGCTGGGTTTACACCTACTGTATGCGAATTGGATGCAGGTTTCTCCCCATCCAATTTGCATAGCACGAGACTGTGGCCGGATCTCTTTGGAGCTGGTTCACACATCTCCGCAACGAGTCCTGTACGTCTTTAGGTCCGTTTTAGGTCCGAATTCAGCCCAAAATTTGGGCTGAAATTGGACCTGAAACGGTGAATGGAAACACACCGGACTCCTGCTGTGAGCCACTGCGTGTTCTAGTGTGAACCCAGCCTTAAAGCGCTTACTTAAAGCAAAACTCCAGTTTCAGACCGCATTCACACTTCAGCGGCAACCCACTTTGCGGGAAGCATGGCGCTCAAAAGTAGTGCCTGAACTTTTTTGGGGCGGTATGCTTGCCGAGATTGCAGCGCCACACAGCGATTTGAGGCGTCATTCAAATTTATTTATTTCAGGTACTTATATAGCGCCATCGATTTACGCAGCGCTTTACATATACATTGTACATTCACATCAGTCCCTACCCTCAAGGAGCTTACAATCTAAGGTCCCTAACTCACATTCATACATACTAGGGACAATTTAGACCGGATCCAATTAACCTACCAGCATGTCTTTGGAGTCAAATGAATGGCATCTCAATTGCGAGTCCCACGATTTATCATTCACACATCGGAGCTTTTAAATCGCGATCAGATTTGCAGCAAATCTGCCCACGATTCAAAACGCTGAGGCTGGGTTCACACTGGATGCCGATGTGGCTCCCAGCAGGGGGTCCTGTGCGTCCTCGTTCATAGGTTCAGGTCCGATTTCAGCCCTTTCAGACTTTTGGGTTAACTTCAGACCTGAAACGGACCAAAAGACGCACAGGGCTCCTGTGCAAATTCGTGCCGGAGCCGCATCGGAGATATGTGAACCAGCTCCGTAGAGAGACGGTCACATTTGCAATAGTTTAAACCCGGCCTGAAGTGTGAATGCAGCCTTATAGAGAAACAAAATCTCCCCAGGTAAACTAAACGCTTTACAAAAATATAATTAAAAACCCGTACCTGCCTCTGTTTTGTGTGCGCTGAGATAAGTTCCTATGATGCTCTTACTGAAAATAGGGGTGCCTAATACACCAGTAGAACGTCAATCGAACGTTCATATGGAAATTCCAATTTTTTCTTTTTATCAGAGCACTTGATCTTGCCATCTTTGTTTCAACTAATTTTGTTCGAAGTCCCTAAAATTTCACCCAGATCTGCAACTTGAATGGAATCCCATCCATATTAAACAGATTTCTTTTGTGCCTAGAACATGCATAACTACATAATTACAACATGTGTGATTTTTTTTTTTTTTTCCCCAATGAAAATAACATTCACAGTTAGAATTTTGAGAAAATTTTTCCATCCTAATCCTTTCAATTTTCTCTTCACTAGGGTCAAAAACAATTGTCAACTCATTTGCCTTCACTAACCGTTAGAAAATTGAACAAACATTCCAGAAACAAAGATTTTTTTATTTGAATTGAAATTCTAGTATGTGGCCAATTTTAGTGTTGTAATACGGAATATTGTACCCCTTACATATCTCTTGTGCAGCACCCTTGGCACACCTGTGAAAACGCCTCTGCAGTGGAAAGTCATCAAAAAACCCCATTCCTTTTAATCTTCTCTAAAAATAAAAACATTTGCGAACAGCTCCCACCACTTAGAATTGAAGCCTAGCTGGAAGTTTGTTTTAGTTTAGTAACTCTTCGGTCTCAACATGTTATACTTCCTACATCATACCCTTTACCAGGAAAATATTTTCAGTGTACACTTGACATACCTGAGTCACTTGAATCGTCATGTTTGGATTTGGTTTGGGGACAGATGATACATTATGTTTGCAGTTCAACCCGTTTGGATAGAGATATCTGCTTGATACATCACATACATGTTAAATACATAAATACTTGTTAAATACAAAAATAAATAAACAAATACATATTAAAAGTATACTCAGGGTACATTAATCAAGTATCACATACCGTATATAAACATGTCTGTGTTGCACATGGCAACCAATCAGATTCTTTTAGTTTTTAACATCGTGTAAAAGTGGACATAGCTTGTCACTTCATTGGTGACTTTTGAGATTGGCCAAGCTCATAGTCCGCCATCGGAAATTACACAGTCAGCCGCCCAAAATCACACTTTAACTGGTTTATTTAATCACTGTCACTGACTGATCCTTGGTGCCTGCCTAGTCCCCTTTTTCACAGCTCCTGACCCATTTTCTTACTCTAACAAACATTTGTCCGTTCCTTAATTTGGACCAGTCCTGATCAACCCTCGCTCTCACAACGCCCTTACACAGGCTGAACAGCCTTCATAGACCTCTGATCAGCCCTCATCCTGATAAACTTTTGACCAACCACCACCCTCACAGTCTCCTGACTAGCTCTCACAGACCTCTCATCAGCCCTCATCCTGATAGACCCTTGACTGGCCATCACCCTCACAGCGTCCTGACTAGCTCTCACCCTTATAGCCCCCCTTAGCAGCTCTCAACCCCAGCCTCCAGAATAGTTTTCACCATCACAGACCCTGACTATTCCTCTTCCTTATAGCCCCCTGGCCAGCCCTTACCCTCACCTCAGAGATCCTTGACTAGCTCTCACCTTCACAAACCCTTGACTATATCTCATCCTCAAAGCCCACTGACCAGCCATCAAGCTCAGTCTACTGATAAGCCATCACCTTCACAGTATTATGACCAACCAACCATTACCCCCACAGACCCCAGACCAGCCATCACGGTCAGTCTCCTGACAAGCCATCACCCTTACAACCTTCTGTCCAGTCATTACATTTACAGCCTTCTGACCAGCCATCACCCTCACAGTATTCTGACCAGCCATCACCCCTACAACCTTCAGCCTCACAGATCCCCGATCCCCGATCAGCCATCATGCTCATTCTCCTGACCAATCATCATCCTCAAGGCCTTCTGACCAGCAGTCATCCTCACAGTACCTGACAAGTCATCACCATTATAGCTTCCCTCACAGCCTCTGACCAGCTCTCACACTCACCAGACTAGCCCTCATCATCAAATCCTCATGTGAACAACCAATTTCCAACCATCACCATCATAACCTCGGATCAGTCCTCACCCTCACATCCCCTGAACATCTCTCGCTCTTACAGCCTTTAATCAGCCCTTTCCCTCACATCCTTTGACCAACACTGACTCTTACAGCCCCCCGAACCACCTTCTGAGTTCTTTGCGTCCCCCACAGACCCCCATAAAACCCCAAGATGCATTTCTGACTCACAGGCCCTCTTTCTCTCCTTCATTCAGGGCTTCATATAAAGACTTGTGAGGGATGGTCTGCAGGATACCACCAGTAGATGTCACATAGCCAATGGCCCACTGTCCGAGATGTGTGCAGCTTAACCGGAAGATATAACTATGAGAAAACAGAGGCAAAGTATTAATTAAAGTCTGTATATGTTCATCTTGAAAGTTCTGTTATTAGACAGCTACCTGTGCTGACATTGCCACCTGCGTCTAAAAATTAGAATTGCCTGGCCCACATTCTGATCCTCTAGATCAGGGGTGTCAAACTCAATTTTATCTTGGGCTGCATCAGCATTAAGATTGTTCTCACAAGGGCTGGTTGTATCTGTAAGATTAGATGTCCAGCGTATCCCCTCCCCTTACATTAGATGTCAAGAGCCACCCCACCATCAGAAGTTAAGTCCCCTACTCTCCCTAACATCACAGTGCACCCCCTTTCCTTATGCTGCTGCTGGGAAGAAGCTGGATGCATTGCTTGAAAGCAGAAAGTAGGGATCTAGAAGAGGACCAGAGGAGAGCTGCAGGAGAGGTGTAAGGGCCACATGAAATGGCCTGGAGGGCCGGATTCGGCCCGCGGGCCTTGTGTTTGACACCTGTGCTCTAGATTAAATATTTTGTAAGTCACTGACTGGGAACAAGTATGCAACTGAAGGGTTCAGAGCATTCAGTCTGCATACTCTGCATCCTGGCTTGATTTCTCCTTTATTTTGTTTTGCCAACGCTTTTTAGAATCAATTTGAGGGTTTTTTTATTTTTTTAATATTTGCATGTCTTGTCTAACCATCGAAAGCACCAGGAACCAGGTAAAAACAATATGATTGTAAAATACGTCCTTGTTAAAACACTTAATTAATAACTCTAACCATATCCAAACAAGTTTTATTGCTATCTGTATCCACGCTGAGGTGTTTCACAGTTCCTATTTGTCCTGGTAACCATGGCCACAATAAAAAAGTGATAGGATATCCAAAAGGTTATGATTATCACTGTAAATAAAGGTGAGAGGAAATATTCTAATGGAGACACCTGTTTTGATGATGTCTGTGTCAGAGAACACTTCCCTTCCTTTTGTAGGGGTTTTCTTTCCAAACAGGAACCAAAGAGGGTTTTAACCATCCCCCACTATATCCCAAAAGTTTTGGCTTCAGATTTACTGTAATAGTAAATCCCCTAAAGCTGAACCTACCCATTACCACTATGGATGAGGCTCATAATTACTGTTACTCTGCATGTTCGCGGGTCCCAAAAAAAGATGGTAAAATTATTCTGTTGTGTACACCAAAGCACACATATTTATCCCATCTATTTCTGTAACTGACATTAAATTTAGGCACTCCCTTTTATTTGAAGAAAACAAATACAGGCAGGCCTAAAGTGAAAAACATTCTGCATACAGAAGTAGTAGGGGACATGCAGGTTCTGCGGGACAAAGAAGTAGTTGGTCCACAACATTTAAAAGCAGGGCATGTCTGCCTTTTTTCTTTCAAATAGGTTGTGTTATACAGCCGGAGGTAGCAGGAGGTAGTTGAGTGGCATTCCTCCTCTTCCTTCTCCCAGGACCAGAACAGCAACCTGCACCCACTTCTTCCTCATCTTCTGTCAATCCCGACATAGTCACACCAAATGGCAATAAGGATTTTTTTATTAGCGATCATAGACTTGCTGTAGGAAGATGATCTTGGTCATAAACAAGCATTCCTTTTTTTTTTTTTTCTTTTTTAGATATTGAGGTTGAGAGAAACATGACCATAAAGAGAGTGAACCTAAGTAAGGGAGCAGCAAAAGGCAGTGAGCTTCCAGTAGCTGGAGTTTAATTACAACAAGGGCCCCAGCGATGAGCTTGGGGTGAATAATGAGGTGGCAGACCATCTGTGGGTGCCACCAATTGGTGAGAAGGAAAGTTCTGAAGGAGAGGCAGAACATCAGGGGGGCAGATTTTGTCCAGGTGCAGCCTGCAGAGGACTGGAGGGAGCAGCCATCCTAATCCATGTTATAGTGCTGCTGCCCCACAAATACATGCCACTGCTATCCCTAAAGCCGACCCATGGAGCTATGCATTGTGGACCTTTTTAACCATATCTACTGCCAACAGCATTATTTTGTGCTCCAATTTCTGCCTGCAGCATGGCAGCCATGGTAAACATACAGGCCATTTTGGTCATACATTAAGAAACACATGACTTATACACCTTAGAGCTCAGTGTGAGTGGGAGTAACACCTCAAGGAAACAAATCAGCAGCAAAAGGCCCACACTCCTACTTCTCTTTCCTCACTTTCTACATCTTCTCCCCTCCAAAAAAATATGCTTCTGCATCCCCTGCAACATCTGTAATCTCTAGTGAAAGAGAGGAAACTTTCACAGGGTTTTTAAAGGCTTTAAATATACCACATCAAGTGGAGAAAAGGGTCATGGGGCCACGTTGCGGGGGGGGGGGGGTTAAGCAAATAACCTCAACACATTTCTCTGACACCCAAGCCGTCATCTTCATCAGCATCTATTCCGGGGCAGGTGTCTCTTTTCCAGTTGCTGAAACTGAAGAAAAAATGTTCTCCAATCACCCCCCATACCCAACATCCTAATACCAGAATGGACAAAACTGCTTGCTTTGCAGCTGCACTGTTCTGGTTTGTGGAATCAGCACCCTCCATGAATTTATGGCCTGTGCTACACTATAGTGGGAGGTAAACAGCCCCCATTTTTTTGCTCAGAAGGCCATCACTAGCATGTAGAATATAATGTGTCTGTGTCATTGGACCATTGGGTGAATATGTTAGAGGCAAAGTACACATGTGGTCCAATAAGCATGGGCTGGAATGCTAGATATCCTTCATGGCACACTGGGTAAATCTTGTGGCGGTTGGTAAGGATGCAGGGAAGGACACATCCCTGGTGGTACCATTACTTGTTTTCTTATGAAGGTGACAAAACCCAGGCTGAGAGGTGGCTGACCCCACATCACCTTCAGTTCTACTCTACTTATGCCTTTCAATCCCCATGCTTATTTGGTATGACAAAACCTCATGTGGTTTGCTCTCCACAGCTCAGTATTATTTGTGTATTTGTTTAATAAATATAAAACCCCAGAGTACTATGTATGATGGTTTATATGATTATGTATGCTGGCAATTGGCTTATTTGAAATTTAAAACTTAATGGAAGTTGTTTGCGATTAATACAGTTCATATTCTTTCTGAATAATAATAAAAATAAACTGTATTATTTGAGAGGCAATATTCACAAATATTGTTCGTTCACTGGACACTATAATTTCTATTTCAAGATAAAACCTGCCTTATCTCTCCCTCTTATATTGTGGCTTAACCACGCTGCTTAAATACTGCCCAGCCACTGAACAGTATTGGTGGCTACTGCCTTTCAAATAATACACTTTGATTTTTATTGCAAAATAAAACCTGCTTTATCTCTATTGCTTATTCAAGTGCTTGTTGTCAGGGCTGGGCCCAGCCCTTCCTTCTCTAAGCTGGCCGCTCAGCTGTTGGCTAATTGCCAGCTCCTATCTCTCCACAGTGACTCACCTGTTGAAGATCCTGCTCATTGGTCCTGCCTACTTAAGCCGTCCAGTCCAGATGATCTCTGCCTTCACCTTGCTCACATCTCTAGAGACGCTCTCCTGTGTTCCTGTTAAAGACTTGCTTGGCTGACATTCCTTCTGGCTCCCTGACATTTTGGCTTGTCTGACTATCCGTTCTGGTTGCTGAACTCTGGCTATGTTTTTACTACGTTTTACTCTGTTTACCTTTTTTATATTATTATTAAACAAGTGTGATTTAACTGTACTTCTGTCTCAGTCGGATTCATGGTTTCTGACCCCTGTGTACTTTTCTTTCCATACCTGAAACCTATATTTGGAATAAGACAATAAAGTCTGGTACTGCAAAAAAAGATATACTTTTAAACCATTTTTGCAACTGGCCAATTTGTATGAAGCTTTTTTTTTTAAGGAGCAAACTTCACTAAACTTTTAGATTGGTTTGGTCTGCTACTTCCACCAGTCAATTTAGGCCAGGGGTTAGCAACCTGTAGATCGCGATCTACCAACCACCTGTCCGCGATCCACTGGTAGATCTCGGTCTGGGTATGCTGACCTGCCATTCAAGAGCATCAAACAGAGTGAAATGCAGAGGGAATACTTGTAAAGTTGGAGCTGTTGTAGGGAGCAAGAGTGTTATAAGCCGATGCCACCTCTCTAGTGCCGGCTTATGTCCTATGCGGAGTGATACCAACTGCACTCCACCTCTTATCCCGGCTAGCTGTCTCCAGAGTAGTGCCAGCAGCAGGAAAGAAGAGATCTTTAGGTCAGTGTGAAGCAAATACACTGGGCATAAATAGTATAGGGCTGCTTTCACACTGATGTGCTGCAGTTTACCCACACCGTGGGTGTAGTGTACCTTCAGCTTTCCTGCGGGTTTGCTGCACTTAGTTATAGACTTCCATTAAATCCTGAGCTTTTACTACCCCCTAACTTTACGTGTGAATGAGCACAAGTGCTCTGAAAAGCAATCCGAATGTGTGAGTTGATAGATGGTGAGGGGGTGATATGTTGTCTTCTCAACATCTGATTTAAACCCATGGTTGCCGTGCAATGCTCGCATTTGTGACATGGTAGTGATGCAATTAGAGGATTGAATCAGTTGTGAGGAGGCGACACTTTGACTAGTGATCTTTGACTTCTCCTGTGCTGTTCAGGTAGATCTCCACCTCTGTATGTTGCCTACCCCTGATTTAGGCCAATTACTGCTTGCTCAAAAAACTGGTTTTGCAGCCAATACTACCTAAAAAAAAAAAAGCCTCTAAGTTGAAATAATTTAGCTAGTTATACTGCTGTTCTGTTTTATCCATACTAATGTAAAAGTTGCAAAAAATTAATTTTTAAAGAATATGTGATGCCAGAACAAGGTGTCGTGGATGCTGTCTGCAAGAATCATACTGTTCTTTAACATCACATGTAGATTAAATGCATCTCCTATGCAACTTATTTAAAGGATTTGCGTTTTTTTTTTTATATTGCCCTTGAAATTGAAGCAAATGACTCTCTACTCATTCTATGGCATTTGCTTTGTTAAATGTCCCTCATGACAGTGCCAAGCTCTCTTTTTTTCACAGTAGTTTGCAAAACTTAGTACTGAATCCTATTGAATTTTGGCCATTTTCAATGCAAATAAGCAAAGTTCAGAGAGAAGTCAATGAACCTGCAAGTCAAATCAAAGTAGATTTCCCTATCTTTAGTTGCCAATAGGGTTTTATGAATACCTATAATTATCTGAATAAACATACCCAATCAAATCAGTATCAGTTATTAATACTGGATGTTGGCCAAAAACATCCAGCACTGAAATTTTTGCACTGAATAGAGCTGACCATACAGTAATGTTTGAAGTGCATTTAATGATTGTAATTTTTTGCCAAACGCAAACTAATATCACTTTCATAAAATGCAAGGTACATACTGTATGTACACTCAGTACAGGTGTTCTGCCCTTGTTACTTCCAGGCACTAATGTCACTTCCAGAAATAAGCAGGTGAACCTGGGGCAAAGAGTAATCAGGGAAGTATTCAAATTAAAGTTTAAAGTCCATCAACAGTGATAATTTGTATCCTGGTGAGAGTTTTATCACCATCATGTTTAATGCAATTTTGACATGAAGCATAATCCCTGTCTCATAAACCGTTGATTGAAAGTGAGGTTCTTTACTCATGGGTCACATTAGATCAATGACATCACTCATCATAAATCTGAATAAGATTTGCTCCACTCTTTGAAGTGGTTTTTATGCAGCTTGTTGGTTGTGCAATCACAGGCCGCTGAGACAGGTGATTTGCTTTGTGACAGACGTCCAACGTCATGATGATACCAGAAAATCATCACATTTTTCTTTCTTGCAACCGTACCCTCTAAATGCCTAGAATCCTCTTCTCCTTGCTTCTGTAACTCACTCATGGTTCATTCCAGAAGAATAAGCAACAACAAAGAATTATTGTATGAGTACATATAAAGCACAAAGTATTTGGATGTGCTGCTAGCACCTGACCTGACCATGTAGCCAAACACATGTGGACAACACTCCAAGCTTGGGGGTTTCATATGTAGGGAACAGCTAATGCTACCGCATACAAAGACAATTAAGCTGGCCATACATGGATCAAAATTTAGCTGGTTCAGCAGGGACCCGGACGAATTTCGATCCATGTGTGGCCACTGTGGTTGAACAGAAGCCAATCTACCGATATCCAGCGAGTGTCAGTTGTGTGGATGAAAATGCCTTGTTGATGTCAAAGGTCAGAGGAGGTTTTAGATGATAGAAGCCAACAGTAACTCAAATAACCACTCGTTACAACCAAGGTATGCAGAATACCATCTCGAAACAAACAACACATGGAACCTTGAAACAGATGGGCTACAGCAGAAGATGATCACACCAGGTGCCAATCCTGTCAACTAAGAACAGGAAACTGAGGCTACAATTCGCACAGGCTCACCAAAATTGGACAATAGAAGATTGGAAAAACCTTGCGTGGTCTGATGAGTCTCGATTTCAGCTGCGACATTCAGATGGTAGGGTCAGAATTTGGCGTAAACTACATGAAAGCATGGATCTATCCTGCCTTGTGTCAATGGCTCAGGCTGGTGGTGGTGCTGTAATGGTGTGGGGGGTATTTTCTTGGCACACTTTGGGCCCCTTAGTATTGAGCATTGTTAAAGCCCACCATGGGCTACGTGAGTATTGTTGCCTAGAATCCTCACTTCCTTGCTTCTGTAACTCACTCATGGTTCATTCCAGGAGAATAAGCAACAACAAAGAATTATTGTGAGTACATATAAAGCACAAAGTATTTGGGTGTGTTGTGCAATTACATTCCTGACCATCCCACCTGACCTGATCATATAGCCAAACATAAGTGGACAACCCTCCAAGCTTCGGGGGTCCATATGTAGGGTACAGCTAATGCTACCGCATACAAAGACATTTTAGACAATGAAGCTGGCCATACATGGATCAAAATTTTAGCCGATTCAGCAGGGACTGGACGCATTTCAATCCATGTGTGGCCACTGTGGTTGAACAGAATCTGGTCTGTCCAACTGCACTGTCACAAATTTTCGTTTGATCTGTGCCGCAGGCAATAGGCTGCAGCGCTGATCTGTGTACACTGATGGAGGGAGGTCTCAGCGCTGTCAGAATGCAATGACACAGTGGGGAGGATTCCCCCATCTACAATGAATGAAATCGAGTCAGTTTTTTTAATTCAACTTGCTATGCTGACCCTTGTATGGCCAGCATATAGTCTGGCCCCCTTTATTGGAATCACAAGTATTTCTATGTACATTTCACAAGCAACATTGTCCTTCTTTAGGTGGAAGATCTGATCAAAGAAGAAGTTACGTCCAAATATTCAAAAATTCTGCTTGTTCTTTTCCTAAAACTCTTAAAATCATGAATCTGCTTTTTCCAATTTCAGTAGCAACTTCAAGAACTATTCAAAGTTGTGAAAAAGATAAAGTTGAAGTGAAGTCAAAATACAGGAAATGTTCCTAAATTTTGTCCATATGAAAATGTAATCTTAGCAATTAAACATTTAACATCAAAAGTTTCCTACAGTGATTGTAAACTCTTACATATAATCACTGAAGTGACAAGCCTCAGGTGCTATATAGAGATGAAACAAATCCTCCTACAAAAGTTGAACCTGTTTATCTGTAGCCCTCTCTTTTCTACAGTCTTCTAAAACACACAGATCAAAAGCTATTTCTCAGCTTTAGCAGGCAGTGGGCAAGGGATTTGGTATCACACACTGCATAGCATAATGAGGAGAGCTAGGTGTAATTGGAGACCTGAGTGGAGGGAAAAACCCTCCCCCCCCGCCAAACACACACACAGTCTTATTGAGAAATATGCAAAGCAGGGGCTGTCAATCACCATCTGTGCGCTGGAGGGGGGACAGGCCATCACCCGAGATTCTGCGGGCAGGACCTGTCAGAAATGAGTCATGCAGATAGCAGTGGGATGACAGAAATCACACTAGGGGGGGGTTATTTACTAAAGGTAAAATCCACTTTGCACTGCAAGTGCACTTGGAAGTAAAGTCGCTCTAGATGCAAGGAAGATAAAAAAAAGAGCATTTTAGCTTGCACATGATTGGATGATAAAATCAGCAGAGCTTCCACTCATTTCAGATCTACCCCTTAGATTTAGAGGGACTGCACTTCCAAGTGCACTTGCAGTGCAAAGTAGATTTGCCTTTCGTAAATAACCCCCCATGTGCTTTAGGTTAAAGCAAGTACACACTATAGAGGGATAATTTCTGTTTATTTTCAGAGATTTGCAACAATGGGACTAGTTAAACGACTAGAGTTAAGTGTAAAGATCACACTTTAGCATTTGTGGTTTTAAAAGAATTCAGTAAGTAAACTGGAATAGCTTGTCTAAAAAAACACATGCAAGTAAAATTGACCATAAAAAATTTCAGGAGGGGCTTTCCTAACGGCATGACTGCTGAATAAATTCCATAGAAAGAAAGGGATTCCCCTGGGGTAGGACTTTAGCGGCACTTAGATAAAGGTCACAAATTCATAAATGGATTATGGATCTGTGACCTTTTATCTAAGTGCCGCTAAAGTCCTACTCCAAGGGGAATCCTTTTCTTTCTATATCCTTTTATTTGAATGTTGGCACTGTGAAACAATCACTGCTACCCTCTTATTGCTGAATCAATGCCCTACAGTTATAGGGTAAAGGAAACAGAAGTGCACATTATAAAATGTTCATGTGGTTGAGAACTTGAGATCTCTACCTATACCTTTCCAACAAGTCTACATACATAAAAATATCAATCAGAAATACGAAGACTGCAAAATGTAAGACCCATATAAGGCAGCTTCTCAGATTTCCTGAGAAACCAACCAACTATGCACCCTTAGGCTTGAGAAAAACAATTTAGCGTAAAGCCCAACACTGGGCATACAGCCAAATACACAGTTGAAATATGTAAAACTTGCTAAAGGACTGTAATTCTGTCCAGCCAGTCTTGTGAACCAAGAGACCCACAGTTCAATCAGCAGACAATTTGTTTCTTAATTGCAGTAAAAAAAAGTGAAGTTACTGTCACCAAGCTAGAACGGTAGTACTGCAACAGTATTCTTTTGGCTCACAGTGCTTACCCTTCCTTTTCAAACCTGAGCCTGGCTGCAGGACCAAAGAAAGCTAATCTGAAACTAGATTCTGGTACTTATATTAGCATTATTTATAAATGTTTTTAGTTATTTTCATTGTGCAAAAACCAAAACCCAAGTGAACAAAAAAGTGCACGTGAAACACACACACAGAAAGTGCACTTAAGAGTGTGCATTTGGTACACCCCCCGAAGGGGTAGGACCTTACCCTGACCTCCCGGGGGACAAGGGTCCTGACAGGGGCAAGGTTTGAACAGGGTCCACCTAGCCAAAGGACCTGGCAGACCCCTCTCAGCCGAAGCCAAAAAACGTACTAGCTGAGGGGCTTTCCCGAAAAGAGACTCCCCTGTTCATGGGAGAAAGGAACCTAATAGCCACACATCATCGCCCTAGACTTCAGGGTAGGCCCGAAAACCCACACCCTCCATCCAAGTAAAAAAGACATTGTCACTTTGCACTTTTGTCTAACGTGAGAAAAAAAAAAAATACATATAGTGCCCGTGCTAGTGAGTAGGCTATGCCCTGAGGCCTGGTAGCTAAAAAAATTGCCCTGTACTTGTCCTCTTTGGGCTAGGCCTTTTGGCTAAGTGCAGAAAAAAAGCAAGAAAAAGTGATCACATGGTCACGGCACATATGCTATTTTCTGCAGCACTTCTCTCTATGCTCCAGCAGTGAACTGTCCCTCAGCGTCCTCATGTTGAGCGCACGGTAATGGGCTCTGCCTTGGTCTGCAACCGCCGGAGAATAGAGGAAAAGAGGATGTGGGAATTGGTATACCAGCTTGGTAGAGCCTGCAAGAGCGATGATCAGGTAAGCAAAACTGCCGTACCTGGTCCCTTAGACAGAAATGAGTAGTTGATAACCCTTGCGGTGCAGGCGCAGCCCCACTGCAAGGGAGAACTTTTCGTTTTCTCAGAGTTCAGCTTTAATACTGTAATATTTTTAGGTTTAATCTGTTCATTAAGGTTTCAGAACATACAGGTCAAAGACAGCATTTGTATACAATACAACCAAGTATACAATACAACCGAACAAGCATGAAAATGTAAAAGTATATTAGTACAGCACATATCCAATAATTCCAAATAGCACATTAGAATCATGAGATAGATATTCAAGATCATTCAAAAAAACCACAACGTTTTATCTAATAAGTGGTAGCCCAGTATTGCATCAAAAACAAGTGTAAACAAGGGGAGACCCCTTCTCAAAAAATTTCTCCTGAGTAGTGTGGGCATAATGGGGCAGTCGTCACGTTGACCGATGAGGGGGAAGAAGCATGGATAGATATGGAAGGCAAGGGGAAGAAAAGAAGACGAGGAAAGAAAACAAAAAAGGGGGGGGGATGAAGGAAAGAAAAAGAGGGATTCGAACATGGAGATCCAGGAAGTAGCCAAACACTCAAGCCCTGCCTGATTTAAAGAATGTAAAATTAGAGGAATAGCGAAAATGGGACCATACTATCTATGAGCCGGTATGACTCTTCTGTCTTCCTCTCAGGCTATCATGTGTTCCAGGTGGTCAATTCTGTCTATTCCAGAAGCTCAATTAGCCAGCGATGGTGGTTCGGTTTGTCCCCAATGTCTGGCTATTACAGATCGAGCAGCAGAAAGGAAATGTCTAATCAAGCTCTTTTTGATTTGTTTATAGGAACCTGGCAGCATAGACAGCACAGTAATTGGGGGCAAGTTGGGAAATTGATCACCCACAAGCCTGTCATATAGTTGGCCGTGGATCAACCTCTTTTAGGATGATGTACTGCAAGTGCCCCAAATGTGGGTCATAGTGCCAGGGGCCTGCAAACATCGCCAGCAAGTATTTGTAATATTTTTATAATTTGAAAGACAACTGTACATTATTTTTAAAAACAGTCACCTAGCATCAGGGAGCCATAGACTGTCCATGCAGGTCAACAAAAAAACGCCTTTGAGCAATTTTTAAAATGTAACCACTTGCCGCTTGCCATATAGCAAAATGACGGTGGCAAAGTGGTTTCAATATCCTGACCGGATGTCATATGACGTCATCGCGGCGAATGTTGTTGCGGTGTGTCAGTCTGACACACCGCAACACCGATCTAGGTAAAGAATCTCTGACGGAGACTCTTTACCACGTGATCAGCCGTGTTCAATCACGGCTGATCACAGTGTAAACAGGAAAAGTCGTTGATTGGCTTTTCCTCACTCGCGTCTGTCAGACGTAAGTAGAGGAGAGCCGATTGGCTGCTCTTCTGACAGGGGGGGTCTGTGCTGATTGATTATTCAGCGCAGCCCCCCCCCCCCCCCGAGGATGCCCACACTGGACCACCAGGGATGCCACTAGGACCACCAAGGATGCCAATCAGTGCCCACAATGGGCATCACTGATTGGCAGGCATTATTGTTTGGCACTGATTGGCATCCATTCGTACCATCAATTAGTGTACATCAGTGCCACCTATCAATGCCCATCCAGGCCCATCTGTGCCGCCTATCAGTGCCCATCTGTGCTGCATTTCAGTGCCCATCATTGCCACCTATGTGTATCAATCAGTGCTGCACATCAGTGCCACCTATCAGTGCTCCATCAGTGCCACATATTAATGCCCATCATCAGTGCCACCTCATTGGTGCCACCTCATCAGTGCCTGTCAGTGCAGCCCCATCAGTGAAGGAGAAAACTTACTTAGTTACAAAGTTTTGAAACAGAAACAAAACAAAAAAAACTTTTTTTTTTCAAAATTTTCGGTATTTTTTTATTGGTTTAGCAGAAAATAAAAATCCCAGAGGTGATCAAATACCACCAAAAGAAAGCTCTATTTGTGGGAACAAAATGCAAAAAATTTAGTTTGGGTACAGTGTAGCATGACCGCGCAATTGTCATTCAAAATGCGGCAGAGCTGAAAGCTGAAAATTGGTCTGGGCAGGAAGGTGTATAAGTGCCTGGTATTGAAGTGGTTAAGATTCAGCTGTCCTTGTAGAAAAAAAAATGCCCTGCTTCCTTAGATGAATATAATATTTTCCAAAACTGCAGGTGCCCATTAATAGATTAATATTAATAAAAGTGCAGAGGGTGCCATACCTGCCAGGCTTGTGTGTGTGGCCCTGTAGAAGCTCTTTAACTTCATCATAGGTGAGAAATGCCATGTAACCAGGATGGGTGACGGCAAGCAGCATCCAGTTCTGCAACAGGGTCTCCCAGGGCTGTTGGATGATAGACAAAAGAGCTAAAATGTAATTGGATAAGTTGGACTCATTCTGTTTCCTAAAATGATTTCTGTCATTTTTCTAGAACAAAGGGTAGGGGCTAGAACTTTACATAATGTCTCATCTCATTTAAAAAAAAAGAAAATGATTAGTGGAGCTCAGTGGCTCCAACTAGGCAGCTCTGGAGCCCCACAAGGGAGCCCTGGGTGGAATCTAGAGCTTAGGAAAGCAATGAGAGCATTGTAGCAGTGTCCAGAAAAATGTATTGCTTCATGATTGGAATAACACAAAAGAAATCTGCCAAAGTGTTATGCCCCGTACACACGGTCGGATTTTCCGACGGAAAATGTGTGATAGGACCTTGTTGTCGGAAATTCCGACCGTGTGTAGGCTCCATCACACATTTTCCATCGGAATTTCCGACACACAAAGTTTGAGAGCAGGCTATAAAATTTTCCGACAACAAAATCCGTCAGATTTGTGTAAACACGAAGTGCCACGCATGCTCAGAATAAATTAAGAGACGAAAGCTATTGGCTACTGCCCCGTTTATAGTCCTGACGTACGTGTTTTACGTCACCGCGTTCAGAACGATCAGATTTTCCGACAACTTTGTGTGACCGTGTGTATGCAAGACAAGTTTGAACCAACATCCGTCGGAAAAAATCCTAGGATTTTGTTGTCGGAATGTCCGATCCATGTCCGACCGTGTGTACGGGGCATTACAGGGTATACACCAGACTTCCTTTTTCAGGGCTACAAACAATAAACAAGAACAAGAAAAACTATTTTTTTAAGACAAGCTAAAAAAATGGTTTCAATGAAGCATGCCCAATAGTTTCCTTTATTGGTGAAATGTATTATATATTTTCATTATAAGAAAGCCTACCAAAAGTAATGCAGAAGTGGCTTTTTTTTTTAACTTGCATGCTTGTTCACATTTCACATGTTAGTAGTAAGGTTGGCTATAAATTATGCAATTTTCTTACTTTCAACCACGGGTTGAAGGGTAGAATATCACTCGATTCCCTCATCATCAACACAGTCAGTGTTGATAGGGGAATTCCTCCTGCTATTCTAGTGTATTCTGACAGTGTGAGGTTTCCCCGCTATCAGAATACAATGATTACTGCTGGCGGCTATAGCCGTCGGCAGTGATCGTATGAAAAAAAAAAAAATTACAGGCTGGTTGTATTGAAGTGGAACCAGCCTGTCCATAGATAGATCGAATTTCAATCTGTCTATGATCAGCTTTACTCATTCTCCATAGTAACCCTTCTTGCTTCTGCTTGGAATACATTATTTACCTGAAATGAAAAAGAAGATGTCAAAAGACAGGAGTCTGACATTCACAGAAGGCTACAGAATGTTTATGGAGATGACACCATTGACGGGGCAATGCCTTGTCATTAGTGACTCTGGTCAATGCTATCATCTCCATAAACTTTCTGTAGTCTTCTGTTGGTGTTGGACAGCCTGCACCCCTTCTTCATCAAGAACTCCATGACGGCATGTTTCTTCTGTTAGGAATCCAATATATACATGCAACCAAAAAGAAGAAGAAGAAGTAGGAAGCTACAGGTGGCTCAAGTATCTAAGATGACCTGGCCGTGGTAAGAAAAACCGGCTGCAGGAAGACGGTGCTGGCCTCCAGGCACTGGTAATTACCACATTTTAAAAGTCAGCAGCTACAGTATTTTAGCTGCTGACTTTAAAGCTTTAAACCCTTTAAGCACTTTCAGCAGCTGATTTAATCACAAAGTATTATGCAGCTTCTTTATCTTTTAATCCTTGGCTATGTTCCTGTTTCAGCTGGTGCCATGACTGCTGCCCCAAGTTTCCAGTTTCAGGGGTGGCTCCTTTCTCTTGTAGGATCCTATGAAGACACTCTTGCAGGCAGATACTAAAGCTGTGTCTCCCTAAACAGTGTACATCAATAGATACCACTCTGTAGCCTAGTTTAGCAAGGCACTCCCCTGCCCCTCCCCCTCTCTTCTCCAAGCTAACAGACTGACTCCAGACTGCATTGTCCACTGTTAAAGGAGTTTTAAAGGCAGAAGGTTTTTTTGTTATCTTAATGCATTCTATGCATTAAGGTAATACACCTTCTGTGTGTAGCAGCCCCCCTAATACTTACCTGAGCCCCTGAGCCCCATTTCTCTCCAACGATGTCTGCAAGCGTCTTAGTCAATCAGGAGGAGAGTCCCGGATGGCTGAGTCACAGCAGTGGCGTCATTGGCTCCCGCGGTTGTCAAAGTAAGTTAGCCAATCAGGAGTGAGAGGGGACAGGGCCGAACAGCAGCTACGTCTCTGAATGGACACACAGAGCTGCAGCTCGGGTCAGGTGCCCCCATAGCAAGCCGCTTGCTGTGGGGGCACTCGACAGAAGGGAGGGGCCAGGAACACAGAAGAGGAACCCGAAAAGAGGATACAGGCTGCCCTGTGCAAAACCACTGCATAGAGAAGGTAAGCATACATTGTTTGTAGTCTTGTTTTAAAAAAATAAATAAAAAAGAGCAATCTCTTTCTTGTGATAACCGGAAGGTCAGGGAAGCAACACCAAGAAAGTATGAGCCAGCAGTGTTGAAAGTTAACTGCAAGTTCTGGGGTAAGAAGTTTACCAAGTAGTTTACTGGGGAGCTTTTTCTCTTATGTGCTCAGTGTGTTATGCTAAAACGCACTAAGGGTTTAATACTACTAGTAATAAAATGTAAACTTTTGCAAAGCATTATATCAATTACTTGATAACATACTGTACATATAATTAGGTACCTGGAAAAGACGTGTGAAAATGTCGAACTCAAACACTGAGATGTGATCATTGCATGTTAAATCCATCGTACTGCGCAGTGCAGATTCCAAAGGCCCCGCCTCTATGTTGTGCACAGGATGCAGTCCATCCCTAAACTCCTCCCACTTCACCAGACACCTGTATAACATAAAAAAAAAAATGGCATTTTGATGAGTAACGGATTAAACTTAGCTTTCATTGTGTTGTTGCATCACCTCTATGTGGACCTCTACTATCAAGTGCCAGTTAGCAACGGATGGACATTGTAAAGAGGGAAAGAATGTGATCTCTCATAAATTGCAACAAGGACATACAAAGACAAGCTTCTAATTAACCATTCATAACCAGGGTTTCGTGGAGGTTGCTAGGTGTGCATAGTTAGTGCATGAAGTTAGTGGCATGTCTCCAATGGTCTTTTTGACTGTGTGTATGGGTGGCATTTTTCTTATTGACCACCAATGTAAGGGAATCTGTTTAATTTCTGGCCATTATTACACTGCCACATGGACATAAAAGACTAAGCTTCTAAATCAATCTTTTTAATTTAGGACATTTTAGTGATAAAATGATCCAACATGAATGTAAAATACTCTAGTAGGGATGAGCTTGATGTTCAAGTCGAACTTACGTCCAACTCAAACATCGGGTGCTCGCCCGTTTGCCAAAGAGCGAACATTATGGGGCGTTCGCGGCAAATTCAAAACGGCCCTGTGTAGTATTGTTGGTGTGGATGGAGAGATAGCTTGATTTAGATTAAGCAGGCAGGTTATTCAGTTAGTGGCAGTGTATTTGAGATTTTTTATATATATATATATATATATATATATATATATATATATATATATATACTCTGCATCCAGTGTAGCCTATATCTACAGTGCATTCTGTGGTGTACTGTTTCTAATACACTTCAGGCGGTGTACACAGTATAAAATACAGTGCATCCGTAGTACAGTTGCTAATACAGTGCAGGCGGTGGTGTACACAGTATCTAATACAGTGTGTAGAAGTTCTACTACACTTTTGGTGGTGTACACAGTATCTAATACACTGTAGTGTGGTGTTGCAAAACAAAATATACATCATGTCCGGAAGGACACCAAGAAGAGGCAGACGCTCTCAGGCCACTAAAAGAGGGCAAGCAGCCCCTGTGTTACAGTCAACAGTGCTGGTCATGGACATGGTGCATCCTCTGCAGGTGGCCGTGGGGCTTGCTTGTCCTTTTTTTCTGCTGCTGGCCGTGTTATTGAGCCAGAACATGCAGAAGAGTTGGTGGAGTGGATAACAAAGCCGTCCTCGTCCTCCTCATCCTTTGTCAACCAGGCTCAGAGTAGTTTGGCAGCTGCATTGGCAGGCAAAGTGACCTATTCCACCGGCTCCTTGTCCACAGTCACTCCTTCCTGTAGCCCCACCATCATGCACAGAGGAATCCCCAGAACTAGTCGACCACAGTGTCGGGTACATGCTGCTGGAGGATGCGCAGCGATTTAAACGCTCCGATGTTGGTTCACAGGTTGAGGAAGAAGGTAACGTGAGCCTAGATAGAGGGGGTGCCCAAGAAGGACAGCAATCTGGCAGTCATGTTCCCCCAGCTGCAGCGTACTGTCAAGTTTGCTCCAGTGATGAGGAGGGATCGACCCCTTACTCCGATCTGTGATCACCCGAGTCTCATTGACTCGGTGATCACAGCGCAGGGGGCGCGCGGGGAGCATGCAAAGGGGAGGCCGTCTATTGACGGCCTCCAGGCAAAGTAGGTCCACGCTGTAGCCGTCATTCGGCTATGGCGCGGATCTGAAGGAGCTAAAGGAATATTTCATTTTTATTGTTTCACTTTAAGCATTATTAAAATCACTGCACCCAAAAAAAATGGCCGTTTTTTTTTTGCATTGATACATGTCCTCTGGGGCAGGACCCGGATCCCCAAACACTTTCTATGTCAATAACCTGCATATAAGCTTTTAAAATTAGCACTTTTGATTTTTCACGTTCGTGTCCCATAGACTTTAACGGTGTTCCTGTGTTCGAACGAATTTTCTGCCTGTTTGCATGTTCTGCTGCAAACCGAACCGGGGGCTGTTCCGTTCATCCCTATACTCTAGGTAGGCCACATTCTTTATTCAGGAATAACTTAGTATACAGCTCACTTATCAGTGGTTCCCTAAGACCCATGCATTATTTCAAGGGTTTCTCTAGGGTAGAAAAAAAAAATTAAAAAAAAGCTTTAGGAAAGCCTGTTCTAAATGGCTAAATAAGCTAAAATGGTGTTGCTTTAGTTTAATCATTGGGTTGGGTGATGGTCATCTATTTTCTATGAACATATCTATGACTTGCTATTTCAGACTGAAATCCTAAGGTCCAATTCAGGCTAAACACATTTTCATGCACTTTTATATAATTTACCATTAAAATGTATTACTTTGTGTAAGCTTTGTTCTCACTACCATGGACCTGTTCAAGCCAGTGGAATGGAATCATTTAAAACCACAGTGCAATGCCTGAGAACACATGGCTTGTTAACCCAATGTGCCACATGACCCCTAATGCCGTGTACACATGGGCGGACTTTTCGGCATCAAAGGTCCGACGGACTTTCGACGGATTTTTGACAGACTTCCGAACGAACGGACTTGCCTACACACGATCACACCAAAGTCCGATGGATTCGTACGTGATAACGTACACCGGACTAAAAAAAGGAAGTTCATAGCCAGTAGCCAATAGCTGCCCTAGCGTTGGTTTTCGTCCGTCGGACTAGCATACAGACGAGCGGATTTTTTGACCGGACTCGAGTCCATCGGAAAGATTTGAAACATGTTCCAAATCTAAAGTCCATCTGATTTTCGACCGAAAAAGTCCGCTGCAGGTCCGATGAAGCCCACACACGGCCGGATTGTCCGACGGATTCGTCCCGTCGGACCAGTCCGGTCGAAAAAGTCCACCCGTGTGTACGCGGCATTAGAGTACAGCAAGTAATAGACCTCAGCATGCTTCGAACAACATTCTAACATAATTACCTAGTTCCAAAGGCTTGTGACCAGAAGTTGGATGCCTCCAGTTTTGTGATACGATATGCGTTCCCTTGATACCGTCCACCTGGGCACAAAGCGCGAAGTTCACACAGAATGTGACTGAAGATTAGTGAAAGCTTGGTCAGAGTTCGCCTGAAAAATTGAAAAATGGGTCAGTCAATAAATGGACACAATGGTGTAGCAACAGTCCAAAATGACAGTTGTAGATGTAATGGAATCTGTTCCTTTGTGTGGAATGCAGATGTTAGCTGATAATCTGACCATTTTGGAAGAAATGCCCTAAAGTAGACACTGCCACATAACAGTCAGTTTGAGAAAAGTACCAATACCTCAATAACAAAAAAGTTGAAAATATTAATGCCGCGTACACACGGTCGGACTTTTCGTCTACAAAAGTCCGACAGCCTGTCCGACAGACTTCCGGCGGACTTTCGGCGGACTTGCAGCAGACTTTCTAACGAACGGACTTGCCTACACACGACCACACAAAAGTCCGACGGATTCGTACGTGATGACGTACACCGGACTAAAATAAGGAAGTTCATAGCCAGTAGCCAATAGCTGCCCTAGCATGGGTTTTTGTCCGTCGGACTAGCACACTGACGAGCGGATTTCGGGGTCTGTCGTAGTTACGACGTAAAGATTTGAAGCATGTTTCAAATCTAAAGTCCGTCGGATTTGAGGCTGAAAAAGTCTGCTGAAAGTCCGGAGAAGCCCACACACGATCGGATTACCAGCCAGCTTTAGTCCGTCGGCGTCCGTTGGACTTTTGTAGACGAAAAGTCCGACCGTGTGTACGCGGCATTATAGTGTCTGCAAAACCTTTGCAGTGCATATAGTTGACCTGGAAAAGTTTTTTTTTTTTTTTTTTCAATAACATTTTTTTATTGTAAAGTCGAAAATGTAGCAGGTGTACAATCGTAATAACATTTTGTACACAGGGCTTGAAATTCAACGGAAAAGATTATTTTATAAATGACTTTATTTTTCTTTTTTTATTTTCATCTACAGAATGATCAGTAAGAAAGGTCAAAGACTCGTATATCTTTCTAGCTGTCTCGTGGATGAGATACAGTATTTGCTCTTTTAGAACCATTGCAGTCTGAATAGTTTACCTGGAGAGGATTCATTTCCATTTTTTTTTCTACAGAATAATAGGTAGGAAAGGTTACTTTTTAAAAGATATTTACGTTAATAAGCTGATATAGACATTAGTTCTTGGTGCTGGTAGTTTGAGATACAGCTGTGCTCATAAGTTTACCTGCCAGAATTTTGGTCATTATTCAGAGTGATATGATATCAGAAAAACTTTTCTTTCACTCATGGTTAGTGTTTGGCCGAAGCCATTAATTACCAATCAACTGTGTTACTCTTTTTAAATCTTGATCAGGGTCATTTGGGTAGTCTGTTGTAATTATGATTTAAAAAGAGTAAATTGATAATAAATGGCTTCGGCCAAACACTAACCATGAGTGAAAGAAAAGTTTTTGTGTTATCATTCATATTCTCTGAATAATGGCCAAGAAATCATAAATTCTGCCAGGGTATGTAAACTTATGAGCACAACTGTAAATTAAATTAGTATAGTAGAATAGTAAATATGAAATATGACAAAAGCATCTCCACACTAAACGGTAATGCTATTTTACCAAAACTCTTAGAAACTTGTTTTTGAGGTTTGGTTAGGCTAGCACATAACCCATTCCAACTCTATAAGTTAAGTGTGTAGAGTTGTGTTTGTAATTTGTTCCCTAGGGCCTGTGTCTATATAGGCAAATGCAGTAGATCTTCTTCTGACCTGCAGTAGACCTACACACTTAACGTATAGTCCAGGGGTCTCCAAACTTTCTAAACAAAGTGCCATTTCACTGTCCTTTAGACCTTAGGGGGCCAGACTATGCCCAGTCGGACTAAACAATTCCCCATCTTTGGTATTAGGAGGAGAAATAGTTGGTGTCAGTGAAATTAATCAAGCCACATCGCTGGTGTCAGTATGAGAAGCAGTACCCTACTGTGTTTGCCAGTGGGAGGAATAATGCCTCAAGGGTCGGATAAAGGCAAGCAAAGGACCACATCTGCACCCCCCCCCCCCACCCCAGTCTGCAGTTTGGAGACCACTGCTATAGTCTGTTCCCTGGGTTGATGTGAAAATGCAGTAAGCCTTCTTCTGACCTGCAGTAGATCTACACACTCATCTCTACACACTTAACCTACAATCTGTTCTGCAGGGCTTGTGTTGATGGGCAAATGTTGTAGACCTTCTGACCTGCAGTAGATCTCCTTCTGTTATGTCTCTTTAAAAGCACAATAAATATCGGATTTTCCTGCCTAACCTCCTGTAACAGGCTGACAACATTGATACTACTTTACTATGATGGGTCAATAGAGAGGTGTGGAAGGCAACAGAGAGCAAGCAAGCCTCATCACTACTAGAAAGTGTAAAAGCCAGTGGCGGCCCGTGCATTGTGGGTGCATGGGCGCCGCCCTCCCTATTCATGTGCCCCTCTCAGAACGCCGGACACATGAAATACTATGGCAGGGAGTTTGTATTTTGAAGCACGTGATTAGAGCCAGAGGCTCTAATAGGCTTCAAAATAGGGTGGGCTCTGGGTGCAGAGCACTGCATCCCGATCCCACCCTGTTGTGTGGCAGGCAGATCAGTGAGACCTGTCCCCCGATTGGCCAAAGCATTAGGCATCCAATAAGATCACCTAACGCTTTGGTGGAAGAGGAGACACGGCGGAGGAAGCCTGTGGAGCCGAGCGGACACAGGAGCCACAGCCACTGCTTCCCACCACTACAGAGGAGGAGGAGGAGAGCCCCATCACTCCAGGAGAGGAGCAGAGCCCTGCCACACGAGCAGTAAGTGCTGCCAGACCGTCCCCGGGGGGGGTTCGTGAAGTGACAGCCTAGCTGGGTGACGTGCCTGGCTGCATTTAATGGGCACAAGTGGCTGCATATGATGGGCACAAGTGGCTGCATATGATGAGCACAAGTGGCTGCATTTGATTGGCACAAATGGCTGCATTTGACGGCCACAAATGGCTGCATATGATGGGCACAGTGGCTGCATTTGATGGGCACAAGTGGCTGCATTTGATTGGCACAAGTGGCTGCATATGATGGGCACAGTGGCTGCATTTGATGGGCACAATGGCTGCATTTGATTGGCACAAGTGGCTGCATATGATGGGCACAGTGAGGCTGCAATTGATGGGGGGATTTCAGTATTTTTCAGTTTGTTTGCGCCCCCTCAAAACATTTTGAGCACCAGCCGCCACTGGTTGAAGCTTTGGTCATCAGAACAGCCCAGGATTCAAGGAAGAAGCTTGGAGACCGCTGTAGCTGTTTATGAGCACTTCTGGGTTCCTGCTCTTTATACTTAACTGCAATTTTTTTGTTATTATTTACGATTTTTGGGAGTGACGCGGTTGTTTTAACCCCTGAAACCCTGAATTTCTAAATATAACACTAACCTAACCGTTAAGCAAAGTCATCACACTAATTAACCCCTGTTCTGATTCATATTCACCTCAACTTGTGTCAGAGGCCTCAGCAGAAATATCACATAGGTTAAGGATCTAAACCATGGAGTGTGATTCTAGAACCAGCATAACCTGTTTCAGTATTCTATGTGATTTGTTTTGGCATTCTTTGTTTGCATAATTTCATTATTTTACAAACATTTAATATAGGGTGACCCATGCTTTAGTTTTTAGTGCTTTTCATGTCTAATATGAAAGCCCAGCACTAGGTCTACTCTTATTAAAGCAGAACGAAACGTATTCTACCCAAAAAAATGACCTGCAGGCAATTTTTTTTTATATTATTATAAGTATTTTGCAGCACTTTACATACTGTACATTCACATCAGGCCTTGCCCTAAAGGAGCTTACAGTTTTAAGGTCCCTATGTCATATGTTTGCATATATATATATATATATATATATATATATATATACACAAGTACCTACTTGGAAAGGAGCCTATTAACCCAATACCATGTTTTGGAGTGTGGGAGGAAACCTTCCGAAGGTAGAATATGCAAACTCCATGCAGATAGTGTCCTGAACAGGATTTAAAGCGGGGTTCCACCCAAATTTTGAACATTATCTCTATGCATTCTCTTCCTTGCCTAGATGCTGACATGCTGTGTAAAAAAATTTAAATCGCTGTAATTACCTTTTTTTTTTCTAATCTTCTTAGCACTTCCTGGTTTTCCTCCCATGGGAGTAGGCGTGTTTCTAGCCTCTCCCAGACCTCCCACAGTCCCCTGGGAGCTAGTCTCAGGCTTCCGAGCATGCATTGTGCAACAGCGTCATCACAACATCTCGGTGAATGCTGGGAGCACAGCATTAAACTCGGGACTCCAGCAAGGCAGAAGAACTAACCATTAAGCCACTTTGCAAAACGTCTTTTCTACCAATTTCTTATGCACTCTGTAGTATTATCAGCCCTTTTCAGTACTCTATAACCTAAGGAGGACGTGTTCTGTGGTTCACAAAGATGTTCTGTAATTCCAATGTACTTCCTTTGTAACACGGCTACTCCATAGGTAATGAATGCTGTCATCCTAGGACAGGACGTCTGTTAATGGCAGGATCTGCTGTCTAAGCTGTATTGCTTGTTACATGTATTCTCATTAATTACTTCTAAGAGCAGGGCGGGTGCAAGGATTTTTGACACCCTAGGCGAAAACTCATTTTGCCGCTCCACCCCTGACCCTCCCCTTTGCCCTACCCATGTATATACCACCTCTTTAATGAAGTGTCCATCAAATGCAGCCCACCAGTGCCCATCAAATGCAGCCCACCAGTGCCCATCAAATGCAGCCTCACCAGCGCCCATCAAATGCAGCCTCACCAGCGCCCATCAAATGCAGCCTCACCAGCGCCCATCAAATGCAGCCTCACCAGCGCCCATCAAATGCAGCCTCACCAGCGCCCATCAAATGCAGCCTCACCAGCGCCCATCAAATGCAGCCTCACCAGCGCCCATCAATGCAGCCTACCAGCACTCATCAATGCAGCCTCACCAGCGGCCATCATTGCAGCCTCACCAGTGCCCATCAAATGCAGCCTACCAGTGCCCATCAATGAATGTTTGTTTGCTTGCTTCCATTCATTCGGGAGTTGGGACACAGACAGTCCCCCGCCGCGCTCTGACATGTGCGAACGGAGCGGTGGCTGCCTGCTGATGCTGAGACTTAGTTGTTTGCTGCAGAGAGAAGAGTAGAAACACCTGTGGCCGAGCTCCCTAGGCAGCAGTGCACCCTAGACGGCTGCCTAGTTTGCCTAGTGGTAGCACCGGCTCTAAGAGACTGCTGCAGTCCCTTAAAGCTGAACTTCAGGATTAGCAAATATTGTCTTAATACAAGAGTCATGTGTACTGTATTCTTCCTTGAATCTCAGTGTGCTCTGTGTATTTCTTCTAGGTCTGTGTAGTAATCCAGTCCAAAACTTTACCTCTGTGCAGGAGCTTCCTGTAATAAAGACTAATTACTGCTGCTCTCTCTCCAGGGTGACTGGTCTTGTCTCCGTCCCCTCCTGTAGTTTTCAGCAGGCAGCCTGTAGTGGGTGGAGCCTGCTGGTTCCCTCCCACCACTCTGCTCTCCGCACAAGCTACAGTGCCTTGAAAAAGTATTCATACCCCTTAACATTTTCCACCTTTTGTCATGGTTGTAACCAAAAACGTAAATTTATTTTATTGGGAATTTATGTGACAGACCAACACAAAATGGCACATAATTGTGAAGTAGAAGGAAAATGATGAATGGTTTTCAAAACGGTTTACGAATAAATATCTGAAAAGTGTGACGTGCGTTTGTATTCAGCCCCCTTTACTCTCATACCCCTAACTAAAATCTAGTGGAACCAATTGCCTTCCGAAGTCACCTAATTAGTAAATAGAGTCCACCTGTGTGTAATTTAATCTCAGAATAAATACAGATGTTCTGTGAAGCCATCAGAGGTTTGTTAGAGAACCTTAGTGAACAAATAGAATCATGAAGGCCAAGGAACACACCAGACAGGTCAGGGATAAAGTTGTGGAGAAGTTTAAAGCAGGGTTAGGTTATAAAAAATATCCCAGGCTTTGAACATGTCACAGAGCACTGTTCAATCCATCATCCGAAAATGGAAAGAGTATGTCACAACTGCAAACCTACGAAGACATGACTGTCCACCCAAACTGACAGGCCGGGCAAGGAGAGCATCAATCAGAGAAGCAGCCAAGAGTAACCAAGCCATAGTAACTCTGGAGGAGCTGCAGAGATCCACAGCTCAGGTGGGAGAATCTGTCCACAGCACACCTATAGGTCGTGCACTCCACAAATCTGGTCTTTATGGAAGAGTGGCAAGAAGAAAAGCATTGTTGAAAGAAAGTCATAAGAAGTCCTGTTTGCAGTTTGCGAGAAGCCATGTGGGGGACACAGCAAACATGTGGGAGAAGGTGCTTTCGTCAGATGAGACCAAAATTGAACTTTTTGGCCTAAAAGCAAAACGCTACGTGTGGCAGAAAAACTAACACTGCACAATACCCTGAACACACATCCCCACCGTGAAACATGGTGGTGGCAGCATCATGTTGTGGGGAAGCTTTTCTTCAGCAGGGACAGGGAAGCTGGTCAGAGTTGATGGGAGAATGTATGGAGCCAAATACAGGGCAATCTTAGACCTTTTAGGTAGGTGGCGCTAATTGTTTTTTTATACACGTTAGAAGAAAACCTGTTAGAGTCTGCAAAAGACTTGAGACTGTTGGTGGAGGTTCACCTTCCAGCAGGACAACGACCCTAAACATACAGCCAGAGCTACAATAGAATGGTTTAGATCAAAGCATATTCATGTGTTAGAATGGGCCAGTCAAAGTCCAGACCTAAATCTAATTGAGAATCTGTGACAATTCTTGAAAATTGCTGTTAACAGACACTCTCCATCCAATCTGACAGAGCTTAAACTATTTCCCAAAAAAGAATGGGCATAAATGTCACTCTCTAGATGTGCAAAGCTGGAAGAGACATCCTCAAAAAGACTTGCAGCTGTAATTGCAGAGAAAGGTGGTTCTACAAAGTATTGACTCAGGGGGGCTGAATACAAAATGTACACCACACTTTTCACATATTTATTTGTAAAATATTTTGAAAACCATTTATCATTTTCCTTCCACTTCACAACAGTGGCGTCTCCAGCTTTCATATTTTGGGGGGGGGGCACATGGGGGGACAGGGACAAACTATAAACTATATAGGCAACTATAAAATGCTATATATATATATATATATATCCTGGGGCCATTTACTACAATCCCACAATGGGCCCTTTCACATGTTCTGCAGTGAGCTCCCTTCCTACTTTATTCTGCCACCCCCAGGGTGGCAGAAAACAAGATATATATGTCATCAGCATACCAAGAAAATATAAGGGTCCAAAGCAGTGGGAGAACTATCAGGGTTTCAAAGGTTGTCTTGCCTCCGGGCCCTGGTGTTCTGTCACTGTGGGGTTCCCCAGCCTCCTCTTCCTGTCCTGCCCCTGCTATTGACAGCGCTGGTCTGGCATCTCTTGGAATTTACAGGCTGGTTCTCCTGTCCCAAGGACGGGAGAAATCAGTCTGTTTTTTCAGTAACTGAGAGTCCTGGTGGAGTCCTTCCTGCAACTCGCTCTTCTCCCTGCCAATGAGGATGCAGGGGAAGGAGCAGGTCGGGCGGCCGTTGGTTGTGTGAGCGCTCGCATTATGCAGTGTCAGCGAGCAGAGGGAGGGGGGAGGAATCACCCGCAGGAGCTCACTGGGGACGCTCTCCCTCTCAATAGAGACTGTGTTACTCCAGCGGTGGCCGGAGTAAGATGTGGCGCATCCGCTACGCATGCAAACAAAAAGACATTGCCTTTTTGTAAAAAAAAAAAAATTGAGTGGGTACATGGTGGGGCACAGCATAATGTTGGGGGGGTCAGCCCCCTCTGCCCCCCCCCCCCCCCCAGGGACGCCATTGCTTCACAATTATGTGCCACTTTTATTGGGATTTTATGTGATAAACCAACACAAATACATTTTATGTTTTTGGTTGTAACATGACGAAAAATATTAATACCCCTTGAAATTTTTCAAATTTTAAGGCTGTGTATGTACAGCACAGTGATAATATCACGGCCACTTTTACAAAGTAGTATCTAGATTTCCAAAGAGATTTGGTGCACACAGAGTGGATTTATATTCTTTGTGACTATTGAGAATTCAAGTGTAAAGCTGAGCCCCAGCCATATCTTTAGTTTTGAAAATAACAGAAAAGACATAGAACTCCTATCAATTGTTTGTACTGTGGACTGTGACCCTGTTATGATAGAAACTGATAGAAATCCTCCACAGATTGCAACAATTGCTTTTTTCAGTAGAACTGAGAAGGGTTAGAAACTGTTATAATTACTTTCAGTATCTTCTGACCACTTTGACAACTTCTCCTTTCACTTTCTGACTTGCTGTTATGGGACACCACAGGGGCAGGAAGTGAGGAGTAATCTCCCCAACGGGGGGGGGGGGGTAGTCATAAGAATGTGATCAATGATTCACTTTTTACAAGTCTATTCAATACTTTTTGGAAGTCCATTCAATTTTTTAGTTTAGTTTTTCTTTCCCTTAAAATAATTACGTTCCTTTTTTATGTACAGCTTCTGTCTTGATATCAGCCTCCTGTCATCCCTCAGACTAGAAGAGGGAGGGGCAGTACAAGGAGCCAATCAGGCTCTGCTGCATGCACATATGGTGAAAGTGTTATTTTGATAGGAGGAGAAAGCAGAGTGAGCAGAGGAGATGGCTTATCAGTGTGCTGCTGCTCCTCCATCATCCAATCAGCAGGCTGTGAGCCGTAGCTGACACCACTGTTTTCCTTAACAGCTTCAGCCCCAGAAGATTTTACCCCCTTTCTGACCAGAGCAGAGTTTTAAATCACCACCAACCATGCCATTCCCCCCTGGGATAGGGGAACTCTGAACCTGAACCCACTCAATATAGACTGAGGATATGACCTTCTATCCTTCTATCCTATTCTATCCTGATGTGCTTTCTTAAATGGGGAAATCCAGCAATCACAGATTGGGCAGGCAACATAGAGAACACCTTAACCGCTTCAGCCCCGGAAGATTTTACCCCCTTCCTGACCAGAGCACTTTTTGCGATTCGGCACTGCGTCGCTTTAACTGACAATTGCGCGGTCGTGCAACGTTGTACCCAAACAAAATTGACGTCCTTTTTTCCCCACAAATAGAGCTTTCTTTTGGTGGTATTTGATCACCTCTGCGGTTTTTATTTTTTGCACTATAAACAAAAAAAAGCAACAATTTTGAAAAAGAACGCATTATTTTTTACTTTTTGCTATAATAAATATCCCCCCAAAATATATATAAAACCATTTTTTTCCTCAGTTTAGGCCGATATGTATTCTTCTACATAGTTTTGGTTAAAAAAAAAAAAAAAAAAATCGCAATAAGCGTATATTGATTGGTTTGCGCAAAAGTTATAGTGTCTACAAAATAGGGGATAGCTTGATGGCATTTTTATTATTATTATTTTTTTTAATAGTAATGGTGGCGATCTGTGATTTTTATCAGGACTGCGACATTATGGCGGACACATCGGAGACTTTTGACACATTTTTGGGACCATTGTCATTTATACAGCGATCAGTGCTATAAAAATGCACTGATTGCTGTAAAAAATGTCACTGGCAGGGAAGGGGTTAACACCAGGGGGCGATCAAGGGGTTAATTGTGTTCCCTCTCTGTGCTCTAACTGAAGGGGGGGAGGGGACTGTCTAGGGGAGATGACAGATCGCTGTTCATACTTTGTATGAACAGACGATCAGTCACTTTTCCGCTCAGAGAACCAGAAACTGTTTACACACGCAGATCCCGGTTCTTGGTGTGTCAGCAGCGATCACCGGAGCCCAGTGGTGATCGCGACCGCCGGGCACTCACATCGGCTCCAGGGGCGAGCGCCCCTAGTGGCCACAGGGCGAAGCGATGTTGCATAACGTTGTTTCGCCCAGCTGTGCCATTCTGCTGCAGTAAAACTGCGGCGGCTGGTTGGCAAGTGGTTAAAGTGGTTGTAAACTTCAGACATGAAATATGTACAAAGTATATCCCTCTATAATGCAGTGTCATTTCTGTCTGCTGCCTCGTTCCTCTGCTAGCTACACTTCTGACAAGTTTTTCCTGACACCAGGGGAAAAAGGTGACGGGGAGGGAGCTCCAGCACACAGCCTGTGATTGACAGCCTTGGCTCTGTTCCTGTGTGCTGTGTAAAGAGGGGTGTATCCCTTCCCTCAATCAGCTCTCAGAGCTCTCCTCACTGAGCTCTGCAGAGTGTAACTTCAGCTCTCCACCTCTTTTTTTTCTGACAGCTCAGACAAGTTTGATAAAATCTGGACTTTAAACAGATATAGAGAAGAGAAGACAATAGATAAACAGGTACAACTTATGTAGGAGGATTTATTTCATCTCTGTGTATCACCTGGGGGTAGTCACTTCATAATGTATATGTAAGGGTTTAACAACCGCTTTAATTACTAATATTTTTTCTTTGAAGAAAGGTGACACTTTTTTTTTTGAGAGTTAATCAACTTACAGGGCACAGTAGCCTCCATTGCCAAGCTTTAGTGACAATTTGGCACACAGAGGGTCCCAGCGCAGAGTGGTAAGTCTACACGTTGTCAATGGTGGAGCAGAAAATCATTCCCCACGGCAGGAACATTGCTCCACAATGGCACGGCACTGTACTATATGTCCGTATACTAAAGTATATGTAAACCCTGACAGTGAGCTTCTTGTATTTTGGTCAAGTAAATAAAACGAAGGCTGACACAACATTTAAAGTGGACTTTTACTTAAAAAAAAAAAAATCACATCATCAGGCACAGGTGAATGTGTTGTCTGCATTTGTTTTTGTCCTATTTTCTATTGCTTACCTTTACTGTATTCCCACTTCCTGGTTTCTCTAAGGCACTGGTGACAAAGGTACGTCACCAGTGCCTTCCAGGAAGATCTCAAGTCCTAACTGTGAGATCGCGTGAGATGTGGGAGCAGTGGTGGCCCGTCCATATGGGGCGCAGGGGCCCCCCTAATCCATGGGTTTGGCCCCTAATCTTCATGCAGGACGCCAGACACATGGATTCCAATGGGTTTATTTTTTATTTTATTTAGAAGCACGTGATAAGAGCCCGAGGCTCTAATCGGCTTAAAAAAGTGTGGACCGCAGCCTTCCCGTCCGTCGCCCCACAAGATGAGGCACATGACATCATCCGCGGGCGGCTTCTTCATTTTTTGCCTACCTACTGAAGACCTCGTGCCACATGACATTACAATCAGCTGTTTTTTTTTAAAAAAAGGCTTTCACCGGAGATCTCATGAGATTTCGGGTGAAGCTTTTTTTCCCCAAGCAGTGTAATGTGGTATGGCACATGCGCACGATGAAGTGCATGATGTCATCAGTGGTCGCTTTCTATCTTCTCTGCTAGGCTACCGATGACATCATGTGCCTCATTTCGCCCATGCTCTGTAAGGGGTTTGGGCTTCCGACCGATTGGGGACACAGAGCGCTGAGACTAGTATTACCTTTTACTTAGGCAAATGTATTTTGGTAGTTAGGGGTTTATCAGGTTGTGGAGGGGGGGGGGGTCTGCTTTATGGATTGAGGGCTGCTCTTGCATTTGTATACTCTTTAATGTATCATCACATATACCCCCTGGAGCCCTGGCAGAGATACCAGGGCAATGTTATATGACTTGCCCACATTAGCAGTGGATCCCAGCCTTAGGTGCCAAGCAACAGGTTGAAGCAGATCGGGGGTCTCCAAACTTTCTAAACAAAGGGCCAATTTGCTGTCCTTCAAACTGTGAGTAAACAATGCCTCATCTTTGGTATTAGGGGGAGGAATAATGCCACATCGTTGGTGTCAGTGGGAGGAATGGTGCCCCATCATTGGTGTCAGTGGGAAGAATAGTGTCCCATCATTGGTGTCAATGGGAGGAATAGTGTCCCATCGTTGGTGTCGGTGGGAGAAGTAGTGCCCCATTGTTGGTGTCAGTGGGAGGAATAGTGCTCCATCATTGCTGTCAGTGGGAGGAATAGTGCTCCATCATTGGTGTCAGTGGGAGGAATAGTGCACCGTCATTGGTGTCAGTGGGAGGAATAGTGCCACATCGTTCATGTCAGTGGGAGGAACAGTGCCCCATCATTGGTGTCAATGGGAGGAACAGTGCCCCATCGTTGGTGTCAGTGGGAGGAATAGTGTCCCATCATTGGTGTCAGTGGGAGGAATAGTGTCCCATCATTGGTGTCAGTGGGAGGAATAGTGTCCCATCATTGGTGTCAGTGGGAGGAATGGTGCCCCATCATTGGTGTCAGTGGGAAGAATAGTGTCCCATCATTGGTGTCAATGGGAGGAATAGTGTCCCATCGTTGGTGTCGGTGGGAGAAGTAGTGCCCCATTGTTGGTGTCAGTGGGAGGAATAGTGCTCCATCATTGCTGTCAGTGGGAGGAATAGTGCTCCATCATTGGTGTCAGTGGGAGGAATAGTGCACCGTCATTGGTGTCAGTGGGAGGAATAGTGCCACATCGTTCATGTCAGTGGGAGGAACAGTGCCCCATCATTGGTGTCAATGGGAGGAACAGTGCCCCATCGTTGGTGTCAGTGGGAGGAATAGTGTCCCATCATTGGTGTCAGTGGGAGGAATAGTACCCCATCATTGGTGTCAGTGGGAGGAAAAGGGCCACATTGTTGGTGTCAGTGGGAGGAATAGTACCCCATCATTGGTGTCAGTGGGAGGAATGGTGCCTCATCGTTAGTGTCAGTGGCAAGAACTATGCTCCACTGTTGCTGACAGTGGGGGGAATAATGTCCCAGGGGCCAAATAAAAACAAGCAAGGGGGCCGCAGTTTGGAGACCACTGTAGTCGATGTAGCATTGCGTACAGTGAATTACAGTTTACACAATACAGGTATGTTGCACTTACCTGCCAAGAGCATCCCATCTGTTCAGCACTTGTATGCATTGGTCGGTCTTGTTGAGTAGGCTGTAAACTGTCACCTGCAGGTACTGGTTATGTCCCAGGTCCGAGCTCTTGTCTAAGATCTGACGCAGGTGCTCCTTGGTGTCCCGAGCGATGTCCGGAAGGTAAGGGTGACCCCTCTGGAAATAAGATGACCCGCTATACCCCAACAAAACCTCCAACCTCTGTATGACCTTCTCCACCGTCTTCTTGTCCAGGTGGACACTGCGCCCTCCATGCATCCCGTGCATGGGGACGAAATCAGCAGCCAACAAGTAGAGAAGGCTGATCAGCGGCAGAGAACTGAGTGTGTAAAGGTCGGTGGATCGGATCTTCACACTGAGAGCAAACAAGGAAATAGGATTGAATATAAGGAAACTATAGTCAGAAAAATAAATTGTGGTTAGAAAAGAGATGGAGGCAGCTGCAGAGATTGTAGACTGTGATTAAACAGAGGAGGGTTAGTAAATAGCCAGAATAGAGAATGAAGGGTCTAGTGTAGGACAGGATGAGTCCTCTGTGAGCTGATACCAGAGAAAGTACACACCAGCCGTGTTATCTCTTCCTGTATGAGATGACACACCCACTACACGTGAGCTACACCTGAAATACAGGTACTCAAATGCTTGCAAGAGTTTCATAGGTACTTTGACACTGTGTCAGATGTGATCAATGTGAGAAGAATCCGACCGCAGAGCTGGTATCACATACTGACCAGAGGGAGGGCATTGTAACTTTAAAGGGCTGGCATCCCTAGGAAAGAAATAACAGAGCAACGTGCATTTGGTTGTCATCAACTGCTTCAATACCGGGCACTTGTCTGTCGCACTTAGAATGACAAATGCGCAGTCATGCAACACTCTACCCATATGACATTTTTAGCATTTTCATCCTACAAATAGAGCTTTCTTTTGGTGATATTTAATCTCAGCTGGCTTTTTAAATTTTTTGCTAAACAAATTGCTAAAAAAAGTAAAAATCCTGAAAATAAAAAAAATAAAAAAATAAACAAAAAAAACCTAAAAAAAATGAAAAGTCAGTAAATTTTGTAAATAAGTAATTTTTATCCTTCATTGATGGGCGCTGATAGGTGGCACCGATAGGCTGCACTGATGAGGCGGCACTAATATGCCGCACTGGTGGGCACTGATAGGTTGGCACTGGTGGGCAATGATAGGCAGCAGGGCCATCTTAATGCAAGGGCGCTCCTGGGCACTGCCCAGGGGCCCCAGATACATGGGGGCCCCACAATAATCTTGCATTGCATCATACTTGCCAACAGTCCCGGATTTGCTGGGACAGTCATGTATTTGACTAAACTGTCCCGATATGGTCATGTTCCGGGAAGCATCCCAGAACCTATACTGTGCCCTCCTGATCCCAGTATTGTGCCCTCCTGACCCCCCCCCCCCTTTGTACTGTGCCCTTCTGCTTCCACCCTGTACTGTGCCCTTTGTGTTGACTAGTCTTTGATTTATGGAATGTTTTCCTTTTTGTAAATCCTGGGGGTTCGCAGCCGCTGCGGCTTGGGCAGTGAGACTGCATTTGTGATTTGTCTGGGTATGTGTTCTCATTATGTATTTGCATTTCCAAATAGTGTTCTTAATGTTGAGCAATTATGATATATATTTATGCAACAAACCTTTGATATACTTTTTTCCAACCCAATAGTGTGATTCTTCTCCACAAATTACCCCTGACGAAGGGACAACTTACAGAGTCCCGAAACGCGTAGGGCTGTGTGGAAGACTCCAGTGACTATTTCACACCATTGCTTTTAGTGGTTTGAATATCACATGCTTTTCTATATGATATATTTGTATTTTGTATTGATTTTTGTATATATGTGTTTTTGTATTTAATAAAACTGTCTTTTTATTACTTGGTTGCCTTTAAAATCCCATATTCGCTGTTGGGGGTATTTTTTATTCCTTGATTTATGGAATGTTTTCCTTTTTGTAAAATCAATTTTATTGAAAAACATATATTCATTAGTACTACTTCTATCAACTATTTATACTTTATTTCTTGAAAGTAGGTGTGTATATTGGGGCAAGCTGGTAGGGGCCCCAGAGCATGACAGTTGGATACCAGATGTTACTCTAACCATCTCTATACCCCCCTTTGATCTTAAACCCCTTATAATTAAGACCACACCATTCGTTGGGGTATAAAAGGCCGTAGCAGCCAACTTTATTTATATAAAAATACTTTTTCAAAAATAACTTATGGAAAAATTATCCATCAATAACCAAAACAATAACTTACGGAAAAAAGAGAGCGTTGGTCTGGGCAATAAAACCTTGACACTCAAACCGATGGCCATCACCAAAAATTTATGGCACTGCAGTCCATCTCAAATATCAAAAATTAGGCCTCAAGCCGACAAGCTGGCTCAGAGACTGCCAGTGACCGCAGTGCCCCCATATCACTTCCCGGCTAACCTCCGTTAGCCGGGAACCAGCATCTGGACCCATACAACGTCAGGTCCCACTCTTACTTGCCATCTTCCTTCCCTTGCGCAGACCAACGCCCGCCACAGCACCCTAAGAGTAAAGCCTTACTCGCGGGTGCCCTCCCAAACCCGAAAAGCTCGCTGGATCCCGTCCTGCAATCCCAAGTTCCATAAATCAATTCCCACCTCATTGAGGTGGACGCCGTCAGCCCTCAAGTACCTCCAGGTCTCAAATTCCAACTCCATATGCCTTATGGCCAAACCCCCATTATTAACTACAAATTTGCTCACTTCCCGGTTAATCTTTCTCCTGGCCCTGTTAACGCCTGCCACCGACCTGGCCATTCTCCACGAACTGCGAGCCACCATATCTGACCACACTATAATAGTATGGGGGAATTCCGCCATTAATCGCCGCACATCACATTTTATGTCCCGCGTGATATCCACCATTGTACGCAAACCAAGGTCATTACCCCCCGCATGAACTACCAAGATGTCTGGTGGTCTGTCTCGCTGGGCGTGGCGCTGCACTTCTGGTACTAATCGACCCCATAACATGCCCGGTATCCCCAACCATTTTATGCATACTTCTCTCCTGTTAAACCCCAACTGCCTGCCCCCATGTCGAGCATCTCCCCTTCTTGCCCCCCAACACACATAAGAATGGCCCATAATCCAGACCAATCTTGCCACTGAACCGGAATTAGAAGAAGACAATAAAAACTAACCACTAACAATTTAGTGATGAAAACCCACTAACATCTATAACTGAAACAGTAACGCCGTAAAAACTTGCTGCAATATTTCTCTTCCTCTTCCTTACCTTCTTTTTTTTTTTTTTTTTTTTTTTTTTTTATATTCCTACCACCAAATGAGGACGTACATAAGATTGGAACCTGTTGGATTCCCACCTCCCAATACGTTTTACCGACTCCACGTCGAGACCATGCTTGGATGCCTCTGTAGCAGCCCCAATCCTGAACGAATGTGAAGAAAATTCCTTTTCTTCCAAGCCTACCCCCTTCAAACATCTTCGAAAAACTACTGCAAACTGAAACCTGGATAACCAACTCCCATCCCGATGCACTAACAAGGAACCTTTGAAATCTGGACGTACCGCTAAAAATTCCCTGACCGTGGCCACCGGACACAAAGAGGAACCATGAACCGGAAAAACTTGGACCATCTTACCTTTTCCAACCTGATCCGTTTTTGACCTCTTGAAAAACACCTGCAAAATCTCCTCAACCAACTTTACATCCTGGCAACCCAAACCCCCTTCTACCTTTTTTGAAGGACTAACCAGTTCCCCTATCCTAAATGCCCCAAAGAACGCTAACACGAAAGCCACTTTAAACAACAAAACTTCGTACTCTGATGAACACACCACCTTTAATTGATCAACAACACCCCCCAAAATTTCGAAAGTAACCGGTCTCCTGGAGTCCCGCTTCACCACCGACCTCCTGTAGCCCTTTAGCGCTTGTCTCACTCGAAAGTCTTTTGTTACGTCCGGCTGTCCCTGTAACTTGAACAGGAAAGCCAACCCTGCTAAGTTCGCGCTAATCACAGATGCCGACCTACCTTCCTCCATTTTCCTAATAATGAAATATAGCAATAACAAATTCACTGCCTGCCCGATCGGTTCCTCCCCAATCCCTGCCACAAAAGCCAACCACTCCTTCCATACCTTTTGGTATGCCGACCAGGTGCCCCCACTTACCGACCGCTCAATCCATCCTGCGGCGATTCTAACGCTATGTCCCACATCCACTCGGGACAAGGCACCCCGCGTTGCTCCGCTTCCGGCGCCAACTCTCGGAACCTGTCCCACTGGAATCGAGACAACGCGTCAGCTATCACATTTTCCACCCCCGGTAAGTGAACAGCATGAATAAAAATATTCAATTGTAAACATCTTAACACTAGATGCTGTAGCAACCTGATCACTGGCGGAGAGGACGCCGTGATCCTATTAATCACCTGCACTACCCCTAAGTTATCACCATGGAAACGCACCTTCCGATCCTTGAAAGATGCTCCCCATAATTCCACCGCCAGCACCACTGGAAACAGTTCCAGCAGCACTAAGTTCTTCGTGAACCCTCCTGCTACCCAAGATTGCGGCCAAGGACCAGCACTCCACTGCCCCTGAAAAAACGCACCAAAACCAGAGGCACCCGCCGCATCAGTAAAGAGCTCCAAGTCAAAATTGCTGACTGGGCCCGACATCCACATTGCCCTGCCATTAAATGACTCCAAAAAGGTATGCCATACCCTTAAATCTTCCCTGTGCGTTTTTTTGATCCTAACGAAATGCCTTGGTGATTGTATGCCACTTGTGCTAGCCGCAAGCCTGCGGCTAAACACTCTCCCCATTGGTAGTATCCGGCACGCAAAATTAAGTTTTCCCAACACAGACTGTAACACCCGCAACTGAACTTTGTGCAAACCTATTAAACCTGCAACCTCTTTTTTTAGATCCTCCAGCTTGTCGTCCGGCAGCCTGCATTCCATTGCCTCCGAATCCAAAATTATGCCCAGAAATTTGATGACCGTGCATGGTCCCTCCGTCTTGTCCGCCGCCAATGGAATGCCGAATCTGTCAGTAATATGTGCCAACGTCGCCATGAGCACCGCGCAAATTCTGGATGCAGCCGGGCCGATACAAAGGAAATCGTCCAAGTAGTGAATGACTGAATTCACCCCTGACACGTCCCTCACCACCCATTCCACGAATGAGCTAAATTTCTCAAATAATGCACATGACACAGAGCAGCCCATTGGCAAGCACATGTCTACGTAGAATTCTTCATTCCAATGGCAGCCCAGCAGCCGGAAACTTTCCGGGTGAACCGGCAGTAGTCGAAATGCCGATTCCACATCTGCCTTTGCCATCAAAGCCCCCTTGCCGTAATGCCGTACCCATCCTACTGCCGCATCAAATGACGTGTACGTCACTGAGCACTCCTCCTGGCCAATAGCGTCATTCACCGACCCACCCTTAGGGAACGATAAGTGGTGAATTAGCCTAAATTTGTTGGGTTCCTTCTTCGGCACAACTCCCAATGGAGATACAACCAAATCTGCCAGAGGTGCTTCGGCGAAGGGGCCGCCCATTCTACCCATTGCAACCTCCTTCTTCAGTTTCTCTGAAACCACCTCCGGATGTTGCAATGCAGAACGTAAATGTTTTGGCACAGGAGGAACAACCGCTACCGTACATGGGATCCTAAAACCTAACGAAAAACCTTCCTCCAACAGGACTGCCGCTCTTCTATCCGGATACCTACCTAGAAACGGCCGCATCCTTTCCACTTTCACCGGAGTCCTCCCTCTTGTTTCCAGCGTCAACTGTTCGACCCTTACTTTGCTTAAAGCATCTTGACGCTGGGTGCGTTCCCCCGCAGCCTGTACACTCGTGTTTGTACTTGCACGTGGCCCCAAATTTGCAGGCCCCTGTGTTGTACTGCCAGCAACTCCCTTTTCTATTTCCTGCCGAATGTCCCTGGGCTGAAGGTCCACCGGCTCCCCCCTGAAAAAACTGGTTAGGAGCCCTCACCGTTGTCATCAGGCGCATCCACAGGCTGATGTCCTTGTGGTCCCAACGAAGCTCCGGACGCACCGCTCTCCTCTGCCTGAACTGTTCATCGTACCGGAGCCAAGCTGTGCCCCCGTAGACTCTGTACGCTTCCCCTATCGCATCTTGATAACAAAATAACGCTGAACAGTGTTCCGGTTGCTTTTCCCCGATCACACTTGCCATGATAGCAAATGCCTGCAACCAATTCGTAAATGTCCTAGGTATTAAACGATATCTCCTCTTTTCCTCGTCATCTTTTTTGGAGCTATCGGGTTTCACCCTGTCCAAGTTAAATTTTTCTAGGGGCAACAATGAAAAAATTTCTATGTACTCACCCTTCCACAGCTTCTCTCGAACCTCCTGCTTCAGGTGAGCTCCCAATGGCCCCTCAAAACACACATATACCTCACAACGAGCTGCGTCCCCCAATCTAGTTATATCCTGCCTACCCGCGACTTCCTTAGCCGCCACAGCATTGTCCGTCCCCTGCTTATCCCCGCTCACCACTGCCTCCAGCACCGCAGGTGGTGCCGCCACCGCTGGCAAAGCTACTGTTACATCTGCACTCCCCGTAGTCGGGACCCTTGCCGCCGCCGGTACCGGAGCCTGCCGTTCCGCCGCCTCAAACTTCTGTACCAACTCCTTAATGCCCGCCAAAAACCCCAATAAACCAGAAACCCCCCCAGCAGGCCCAACGCTTACTGTACTAGCACATGACCCCCCGACTGTAACCCCCATCCCTGCCATGTCAGCACTAACTGTAGTATGTCCTGATGTATAAGACTCACCGGGCTGCACAGGTACGATCCCATCAGCCGACCTTCCGCCCGCTGCTGCTGCTGCTCTCCTGGAAGGAGGGGGCGCCTCCTCTTCCGATCCGGATCCTTCCTCCACCACGCCAGGGATGTCCTCTTCCTCCTCAGATGAGGGCCCGCTAGGCCTGCCGACCATAGCTGCCGCAGCGACCTCCATGTTTCCCCTCCTCTGCGCAGGAACCGTTCCGCCCGACTTCCGGACAGCCTTCCCAGGACCGGTGTTGGAAACCACAGTCCTGCCGGCCTCCGCTCTCCTGTCCACCATGCCCGATCGGCCTCTCTCTCCTCTCCTCTGGTCCCCTGCTGCAGATGCAGGTGTCCCGGGCACTCTCCCTCTGGTCCTGGCCTGCGTTCCTGCTAGGCCGCCCGCCATGTTCCTGGGGGCGGGGCTTGCGTACCTTTCCGATCCTCTCCTCCTAGGCCTCAGCTCCGCTCCGTCCTCTTCCCGCCCCGCTGTCCGGTCCACTGCGGTCGCATAACCGCTGCTTCCTTCTCCCCCAGCCGCTCGTTTCGACGGTGGGCCCGCCGGGAGCCCCGCACCGGGACTACCCCGCTGCCGCTGTGCCGTCCCTGGATGCTCTGGGGAGAAACGCTCCGGCGGCCTAGAGCGGCGCGCTCTGTTGCCGGTTCTCCCACGTTCCACCGATAACCGCTCCTCACCTGCCAGTGCTGCACCGACCGCTGCCTGGAGCCAAGCTGTGCCCCGCACCGCCGCTTCATCCCTCAGCTGGGCCATGATCCGCTCTATCTCTGCCATGCTGCCTCAAAACTTTCCACAACTTTCTGCTTGTACCTCCCAGGGCGGGCCTCCTATTTATCAGTCCCTCCCTGTGTTATCCTCCCCCTCGGCACCATGTCTCCACCCTCTAATTCATTAACCCTGTTACCTCCGTCATGTGCGCCTTGCACATACCTCATTTCGTTCGGCTGCTCCAGGCTTTTCTTTACATTGCCCAGGGGCCCATGATGCTATGCTGATAGGCAGCACTGATAAGCAGGTCTTGCAGAGTAGAACAACATTCCAAGACCCAACAGCTGTGGTGCAGCAGCTCCTGACCACGTCACGCCAGTTAACGCTTGGAGCTTATAAAAATGAAACAGACTTTTACAGAATTAGGAACAAAAACTAAAGAAAAGGTGGAAGCTGCCAAGAAGAAATCTGAAAGGCAGCACTGACTGGCATCACTGATGGGCACTGATTGGTGGCACTCATGGGCACTGCTGGGGCTACATTGATAATCAGGGCACTGATTACCTGTACACTCTCTGCTGCGAGGAGATGCCGCTGATCTGCTCTCTCCACCTCATACTGACAGAGTGAGAGGCGAGGAGAGCCGAAAAATGGCACTTCCGTGTTTACGTGTGATTGGCTGTGATTGGACACAGCCGATTACATGGTTAAAGAGCCGCCTTGGCTCTTTACCCAGATCGGGGTCGCTCTGTGTCCTGGGCCGCGGCGCTGGGGCGACGTCATATGACATCACCCCAGCACGAATGGGGATCCCGTCCGCCATTATTTTACTATACGGCGGGAGGGAGGTAGTTTACCAATAATTAGGTGTGGTGGCTGCATTAGTTTTACGCTTTTTTCCCTCTGTTTTCACCCGTTGATCGGGTCAGTAACACACCTCCTGTATTAGAACGCCCCAACTCTGGATGAAGGAGCGCAGGGGGCACCTTTGGACATCAGCATTGCCAGTCTTCGGGGAAGGAAGTGGTAGATAAACTGGCAGATTTAGATACACTAACAAATTGAAGCTTAACCACTTCAGCTCTGAAAGATTTACCCCCCTTCCTTACTAGGCCATTTTTTGCGATACGGCACAGTGTGATTTTAACTGACAGTTGTGCGGTCGTGCGATGCTGTACCCAAATAAAATGTATGTCCTTTTTTTCCTCCAAATAGAGCTTATTTTTGGTGGTATTTGATCATCTCTGCATTTCTTTATTTTTTGTTCTATAAACAAAAAACTACTGACAATTTTGAAAAAAAACTAACGAAAAAATTCGTTTTTTCTACTTTTGTTATTGGATGTGGTTTTTTTTATCAGTTTTGGCCAATATGTATTCTGCTACATATTTTAATAAAAAAAAATCCCAATAAGCGTATATTGATTGGTTTGCGCAAAAGTTATAACGTCTCCAAACTATGAGATATATTTAGGGAATTTTTATTTATTTTCACTAGTAATGGCGGTAATCAGCGACTACTTTTTCTTTGTTTCTGTTAAAAAATGGTGTAAATAAGTAAGTTTTCTCCTTCACCGATGAGGAGGCACTGATAAGCAGCACTGATGGGCACTGATATGTGGCATTGATAGACAATGATGGGTGGCACTGATAGATGGAACTGATAGCGTTCCTTGTCTATATTGCCAGTCATTTTACAGTCGGTGCTTTTTCAGTTGCTTATTGCTATGTACATTCCATGTTCCCATCTTTAATCATGTGTTATTAACCGGTTCAATACAGGGCATTTTCACCCCCTTCCTTCCCAGACCAATTTTTAGTTTTCAGCGCTGTCGCACTTTAAACGACAATTGCGCGGTCGTGCAACGTTGTACCCAAACAAAATTGACCTCCTTTTTTCCCCACAAATAGAGCTTTCTTTTGGTGGTATTTGATCACCTCTGCAGTTTTTATTTTTTGCGCTATAAACAAAAGAAGAGGGACAATTTTGAAAAAAACACAATATTTTTTACTTTTTGCTATAATAAATATCCCAATTTAAAAAAAAAAAAAAAATTTTCCTCAGTTTCGGCCAATACGTATTCTTCTACATATTTTTGGTAAAAAAAAATTGCAATAAGCGTATATTGATTGGTTTGCGCAAAAGTTACAGCGTCTACAAAATACGGGGTAGATTTATGGCATTTAAAAAAAAAAAAAAAATGTATTTTTTATTTTTTTTACTAGTAATAGCGTTTACACACACAGATCCACGGTCCGGCCCGGTTAACGGGCAATCGCGGGTGCCCGGCGGACATCGCGGCCCCCGGGCACACGCACCAGGCCCCGAGCAACGTGGCTGGCGCGCGCGCCCCCTAGATGGCCGGGAAGCCCAGGCCGTCATATGATGTCCACCCAGGATGGGAGATCCCATCTGTGGACGTCATTTGACAATGGCCGGGTAGTGAAGTAGTTAATAAATGATTTTTCTACTTTATTTTATGATTGTTATATGAGTCCAAGTGCCTTAAGAAACAAATTTCCCCTTGGAATTGGACTTTTGTTTCAGAATCATGTGTATACACTATATATATATATATATATAAGCCAAGCAGTCCCTTCAGTCTAAACAGCACTGACGGTCCCGGTCCCAGCCTGCCTTACTCCCATACCGCAGACCTGCACACGAGGTTCTGGCCCAGGGATCTTCAAACTATGACCCTCCAGCTGTTGTGGAACTACACATCCCATGAGGCATTGTAAAACTCTGACATTCACAGACATGACTGGGTATGATGGGAATTGTAGTTCCTGAACAACTGGAGGGCCGTAGTTTGAAGACCCCTGCTTTGCTCAATGAAATCACACGACATGCTCAGGCACCAGGCACTACACTGTAGCAGGCACTGGGATGGTTTCAGCCAACTCCAGACCAAGCCGAGCGTCACAGCTATATTTTTTACTGGCAACCTTTTACTGACATATCCTAGCAGGAGAAAATTACCTGTTTTTTACTGGCTGCCAGTAAAAATACTGACGGTTGGCAACACTGCCATCCATCTTGCTACCGGAGACCACTATGTGTAAGCTGAGGCCAGTACCAGAGCAGACTTCTCACCAACTGGGGGCAGTGAAGAAGTGGGAAAAGCATCAGCAAGTGCCAAGTCAGGGACCCAGCGGGACAGCAGAGGTGAGGCTTGTGGAGTGCCAAGCCAGAGACCTAACGTGTCAGCAGGGGTGAAGTTTGAAGAGTATCTGTGAGTGCCAAGCCAGGGACCCAGCAGTGAAGAGGGGGTGACGCTTGAGGAGGATACTGAGTGCTGCAGTGAAGGAGCTCAGGGGATCCAGTGGTTAGTGGATCTGAAGTCTATTGAGAGAGACTGGGAGCTCGTTGAGTGAAGACCCACAGTGAGTGAGTGTGGGGTAAAGAGAACTGTTCGTATTGCAGAAAGTTGAATACCTTTACTGTTAGTAACAGCTACAAGATCGTTGCCATAGGAGATAGCGGTCCTACCTGTACAGAAGTGGTGTCCGGCTGGAGGACTTTACCTGAATAGCTGCCTACCTATAAAAGTCTTGGAGTCTGCCAATTAACATTGCATCTACCTAAGGGTGTCCTGGCCCTAGCCCTCTCTCCCACAGTTCTACATTCAAAAAGTGACTGGCGCCCACCTGTTCATCTTGCATTACACCCACCATGCCTTGTAACCCACTCTACACTGAGGGATGTCAGTTGTTCTTAACTTTGGAGGTCACCATTGGGCTTTGCTACACCTGCAACCAGTATTAACACAATTCTCCCATCAACACAGACAGTGTTGACAGGGGAATCAGCAATTGTCTTCTGATGGGGACAGATTCTCCCGCCGGGAGGAGAAGACAAGGCAATAGCAGCCGCTGGTGATAATCGCAAGAGAATACAGCAGGCTGGTTGGACCCGAATTGATCGATCGATCAACTTGGCACATTCAGTGTGGTACATTCAGTCTGCCCATTAATGGTTCAAATCTGGGCCAGTTCCTGCTGAGTCGGCCCAGATTCGAACCATGTATGGCCAGCCTAAGGCTGGGTTCACACATGTGCGGTGCGAATTGAATGTCCATTTTCACTGCAAATAAAAAAAGCACTTGTTCAGCGGTTCAGGTGTGTTATTGATGCAGTTCCGATGCAAATTTGCAGGGCTGAAGACCGGATTTTTGTCACAGCAGCGATTACAGTGTTGGCCAATACATAGTAGATAACGGGTGTCAACTCCTGAAGTAGGAGAGCAATCCGCGCTGAAATCCTGAACTGAATCATGAACTCAATTGAACACGTGCAATTCAGAAGAGTCCCCATAGAACTCAATGAGCCTGGAATTCGCCCCTGAACCACCGCAGTGCTCAGAAAACGCACAGGACTCTTTTTAAATTTGCACTGCAGATGCATTGCATATATGTGAACAGCTTCAATGGAAATCAATGTTATTTCACATGTTGTGCCAATCGGATGCGGTTCGCATCCAAATAAATGCTGACCCTAAAATAGAAAAACGAATGCAGCCATGACATCTAAGAATTGGTAAGCTACAATATAATAAATGTTTGATTTTAGATTTAACCACTTCAATACCGGACACTTTTACCCCCTTCCTGCCCAGACCATTATTCAGCTTTCAGCGCTGTCACACTTTGTCTCATGACTGCGCAATTGTCACTGTACCCACATGACATTTTTCATCTTTTTTTCCCCCACAAATAGAGCTTTCTTTTGGTGGTATTTGATCACCTCTGGCTTGTTTATTTTTATTTGTAGTGCAAAAAATAGACTGAAAATTTTGGAAAAAAAACAAAACTTTTTTCTTTGTTTCTGTTATAAAATTTTGTAAATAAGTAAGTTTTCTCCTTCACTGATGGGCACTGATGAGGATGCACTGAGATTCAGCACTGATAGGTGGCACTGATTTACAATGATGGGTAGCACTGATGAGGAGGCACTGACAGGCATTACTGATGAGCACTGATTCCCATAAAATGTAGGTACAGGTGGGCACTGATTGGCATCACATGTGAGTACAGGTGGGCATCACTGGCGGGCATTGCTGATGGGTCTGCACTAATAATCAATGCACTGATTATCAGTGCAGACCCCCTGTCTTTGTTTTTCTAAGTCCCCATAACACTGGCAGTATCAACAGGTAATACACCTATAAGTCTGTTATTTTACAAATTCGAGTACCCAATGTACACATCATCGGGCATTCAAAGTGAACACAGCTTCACCCAATGTACCAACATTACCTGTGTAAAATGAACAGCTTCTACTTCTTATGTAAATCAACCCTAATATGTATCATTATATCTATTTAATATTATTACTACTACTAATAATAATAATATTGTATTAAAATGATCATCATATGCTAAAATGGAAAAAAAAATAAACATTTCTATTCTACAATTACAACTGATTGTACTACAAGGTCTCAGTTCCATACTAAAATGTAATTTTTTTGGTAGGCTTTATCCTCCCCGTCTTGCCACCGATGAGTCCACGGACTGTCAGGCCAGTTAGACGCCACAGACTAGCCAATGAAGACCATCGGAGGATCCTGCTTGGGCTTCAGAGGATGGTTCGCCACCATCCTTTCCGGAGACAATAAAGGTTTGGGTCCTTCCTTGCCTCCACAAAAAAGGTACACCAGGTAAGTCCACTCTTTAGCATGCTGTCCATTGAGAGAGCTATGTCAAGACCGTTACTCCCACACGCATGCGCCGGAGTGATGTAATCGACCATTCAAATGGCCGGAGCCCGCAAACTCAGAAGGAAAACCAGGAAAGATGGAAGTCCTCTCAGCAGTGACAACACACCACTGAGCTTCATTTTAAGGTAAGTCCCTCATAATGTGCTAGTATGCGATGCATCCAATTCGCAATAGCAGGAGATTTTGATCAAGTCTCTATGGAGCCGATTCACGGTTCTCCGCAGCAGGTCCGATGCGTTTTGCTCAAAAACTCTGTGCGTCTTTTGGGCTGTTTCAGGTTCGAATTCAGCCAAAAATTTGAGCAGAAATCGGACCTGAAATGGTGAACCAGGACGCACCGGACCTCTGCTGTGAGACGGATATGGTGATGGTGTGAACCCAGCCTTAAGAAATAGACAAAAGTATGACAAAAAGATCATTTAGGAAAATTCAGCATAAAATACAACAAAATTCATATACTTTTTTCTTTGAGTGCCTCCACAACAAAAATGTACACAGTGTAGAAAAAAAAAACTACAAATGTACAAAATATTAAAAAAAAAAAGTACTTAACTGTTTTCCTACATTTTCTTCCATTTAGGGACAGTGGAGGTCAAACATCTGGATCCAAAACCTTCTTTTGTGGTGATGATCAGAAGCTGGGGATCAGGCTACTTGACCACCAGGACTTCTAAGTATTACCAAACCTCTATATTTCATATATATAATTCAAAAAAAAGAAATGAAAAAACTCTGAATAAAAAACAAAAGTACAAAAAAACAATAAAAATTACATCATTTTAAACATTTACAAAACTATCAAAACCAAAAAAAGTCTACAATTTTTTGTGAATATTTTACAGATCTGTTTTCCAAAATCTTCTTTCATATAAGGAGACAGCCGAGGTTCATTGATGTGCCAAAAACCTGGGAAGCCAAGACATTCAGGAATCAAACAGCGGAGCTCACTACGTGTCTAGAAGACGTGGCACCAAAGGACACGCCTACATAAAAATGACGACCTAGGACTGGAACGTGACAAAAGTTCACTTACAAGATGAGAAACCCTTTAATCCTTCCATTGAAAAGGCTGTTCTTGCATTTTTTTTTTGCACATGTTTAAAAGCCAATTTTAGACCTGAAGGTTAAAGTGCTTGTAAATGTAATTAAAAAAAAATAAAATCATGTTATTTACTGTACCTTCTCTGTGCAATGGCTTTGCACAGAACAGCCCAGTCCTCCTCTTCTGGGGGTCCCCTGCTGGTGCTCCTGGCCCCCTTCCAAGTGCCCAATAATACAAACAATGCATCTTAGCCCCACCCTCTCCTCACAGGCTGTGACTGACAGTAGAGGGAGCCAATGGCTTCCACTGCTGCCTCCATATACAGTGAGGAGGGAGAGGGAGGAGAGGGTCACTGCTCTTGGGCACAGCTCTGGATCGAGATGGGGCTCAGGTAATTATTTAGTGGGGGGTTGTTGAACACAGATGGTTTTTTTACCATAAAGCAGAGTTCCGACTTAAATTTTTTTTCAAAGTCAGCAGCTACAAATACTGCAGCTGCTGACTTTTAAAATATGGACACTTACCTGTCCAGGGCGCCCGCGATGTCCTCACCCGAAGCCGATCTGTTCCTCGGGTGGAGGCGCTGCCATCTTCGGTAAGGGAATCAAGAAGTGAAGCCTTGCGGCTTCACAGCTTGGTTCCCTACTGCGCATGCGTGAGTCGCGCTGCACGTCCTCACTGGTCTTTGCTGTCTTCTGGGACCGGTGTGTCTCCCAGAAGATCGGGGGGGGGGCCAGAGGAGGGGCCGGACATGGCATAGATCACCGCGGAGCCTGCAAAGATCTAGGCCCGGAAGTGGGAGCAAATACTTGGATTAGACAGGTATCTGCTCCCCCTCCCCCCTGAAAGGTGCCAAATGTGACACCGGAGGGGGGGAGGAATCCGATCAGCAGAAGTTCCATTTTTGGGTGGAACTCCGCTTTAATGCAGAGAATGCATTAAGGGAAAAAAACCTTTTGACTTTACAACCATATTTATTAAAAAAAAACATAAATATTTTGAAAGCAGAGACCCTGGAGAATAAAATGTTGAGAGTTCCAATTTTTTTATGTCACACAATATTTGGGCAACGATTTATCAGGTAAAACATTTCAGTAGAAAATACACTAGAGTTAATTTTAGGGTGCACAAATACAATATATTACATTTTTTTTGTTAATATATAAAAGATGAGCAGAACAAATAGATACCCAACATGTCAAGCTTTAAATTTGTGCTCCCTCACAGTTGGGCCCCCTATACTGTCCATAGGCGACATTTTAAAAGTCCCTACAGGTTATCAGTTTAGAGTTAACTGTGAATAGCGGCCCTAGAATTACTGCTCCCACACCGGCTACAAGGCAATATGCAACATGTGTATCGCAAGCAACATTTCCATATATAGGTACCCCTGTTGTGTGCATTTACATTCATGTGTGCACGTATCTAGGACAGGTGCAGGCCAAACATTTTATGGGGGAAGGGTTTTTAAGTGCCAGTGTGCAACTTTTATTTATTTATTTTTTTTTTTTTTTACTTTCTCTAAAACTTTATTTAGATTTCATAGACAAAAAAGTCCCCTAAGTGATATTAACCACTTGCTTACTGGGCAGTTAAACCTCCTTCCTGCCCAATCCAGTTTTCAGTTTTCAGCGCTATCACTATTTAAATGACATTTTTTGCGGTCATACAACACTGTAAATATATCACATTTTGATATTTTTTTCACACTAATAGAGCTTTCTTTTGGTGGTATTTAATCCCTACTGGGGTTCTTATTTTTTGCTAAACAAACAAAAAAAAAGACCTAAAATTTTGGAAAAAAAACAAAAACTGTTTTCATAGTTTGTTATAAAATTTTGCAAACAGGTAATTTTTCTCCCTCATTGATGTGCGCTGATGAGGTTGCACTGATGGGCACTGATAGGCTGCACTGATTAACAGCCCCCCTAATCCATGCGTCCGGCCCCTAATCTACATGCAGGGTGCTGGACGCATGGATTTCAATGGGGTTTTTTTTAAGCACATAATTAGAGCCTGGGGCTCTAATTGGCTTAAAAAAAGGGTTGGCCTTTTTCACACAAATTAATATCCGCTATTGTCTTCCCGATTCTCCTCCTAGCCAATCAGGAAGCGGGTCTTAAGACCCGATTGGCCGAGAGCAGAAGCGATCATATTGCCCACTGAGGGAAGAGGGAGGGAAGCCACCATGAAGGCGGTGAGGCAGGCAGACATCTCAAGTCTCCCGCATTTGGCTGCGGGCTCCCGGGAGTGCAGGGTGATCTCTCGACTGGGTCTGTCACAGACAGACAGAGCAGCCCGAACGGCCGAATGGAGGATGGCCGCTCTGTCTATGGCTGAGTGATGGGCGGATGTAAGGTGCTGGGAGCTGAGTCAGAGGGGGGGGCAGCCCATACTGCTGTTCCCAGTAGAGGTCAACTGATATATCGGCCGATATCTGGCCATTTTTGATAAATCGGCATTGGCCGATTATTATCGAAATTAGGCCAATATTTAACATTGACCACCATTCCTCCTCCCTTCTCCACACTCCTTGATGCTTTTCAGAGCCGCTGAGTGTGTGAAACTGACACGTAACTGAAAGAGGATCTGTCAGAATTGAGCTTGATGTCGGGGGTGGGCGGGACCCGGCCGGGGTGGGGGCGGGACCCAGCAGCTATCAAACACCAGCCAATGGGATGGGATCTGGGCAGGCCGCTACGTGTATGTGGCCCCACCCCTTTTCTTAAGCAGCCCATTCAATGGCTGGTGTTTGAAAGCTGCTGGGTCTCTCCCACCCCCGACATTAAGCTAAATTCTGACAGCTCCTCTCTCCTCTCTGTTACTTGTCAGTTTCACACACAGTTACACTCGGCTCATTGTGAAACCTGCCAGTGCCAATAGTGCCACCTGCCAGTTTCAAACCAGTGCCACCTGCCAATGCCAACCAGTGCCACCTGCCAGTGCCAACGCCAATCAGTGCCACGTGCCAGTGCCACCTAATGCCACCTGCCAGTGCCAACCAGTGCCACCTGCCAGTGCGGGAGAGGGGTCTGCACTGCAGGAGGGGGGTCTGCACTGTGGGAGTACGAGAGAGGAGTCCTGTACTTGCGGGAGAGGGGTCTGTACTGAATTCGCTGACTGGGATGCCTCACCAGCCCCGTTGCAGCCAAACCCCAGGCTCCAGGACCAGCAGCCAGACCCTTGGCCCCAGTAGCCAGACCCTTGGCCCCAGTAGCCAGACCCTTGGCCCCAGTAGCCAGACCCTTGGCCCCAGTAGCCAGACCCCTGGCCCCAGTAGCCAGACCCCAGGTCCCAGCAGCCAGACCCCAGGACCAGCAGACCAGCTCCAGCAGCCAGACCCCAGACCCCAGGACCAGCAGACCAGTTCCAGCAGCCAGACCCTAACAGCCAGACCCCAGGACCACCAGATCAGTCCCTGTGTGATCAGGCGGCATTTAAGTGGCACTGGTAAGGCTGCATTTTATTGGGGGGGGGGTCGGCACTGGCGCGAAGCGTCAACTCCCTGAAATGAGTTTGAAACCTCCCTGAAATGAGTTTTTGCAGGTTTGGATGTCTGCGCAGGGTCAAGCTGCTGAAAAGGAAGAGATGCAGGAAGGAGCAGAGGTTGTCTTCTGCACCTCCCCCCAAAATATACAGCACCAGTCGCCACTGGGAGCTTGTGAAGCATGACGTGGGGGATTGCGCTGGGGGTCATGGAAAGCAATCAGACAGATGTACAGCTGCAGCATCACTTGAAAAGCAAACAGTTGGTTTGCGTAGTGTGCAGACAATCCCACGGCTGGAGTGTCACCCCCCCCCCACAAGATGCCACTGCTGTATGACAGTCAAAGGGTTAGAAAAATGCCAAAATTTAAAAAACACATATTTTTATTAAGAATTTTACAAAGCTGTACACATTTTTCAAAAAATGTTAAAAGCACATAGGTGTCCGTTTATAAAACAGAGATCAGCCTTGATCCTCAGGATCACGGCTTATCTCTGGTTATCTCTGAGCTGTGTCATTTGTGTAAACTTCCATGGGTTCACATTATTTCCTTATTAGACCAGTGACATCACAGGAGTCACAAGGGATGACAGCATGAGAATTTCCATCCGTTTTGATGTCATTGCTCTAAAGTACTATGCTTATTTATTAGGACAGCACTAAAGTCACAGGGAACAAAAGGGATTATGTGGCAAGAACCCCCACCAACGTGATGTCACTGTGCTAATAGGGAAGAACTACAGGATGACACCTAGAGCATACCTCTCAACATTTTCAGATGGGATTGAGGGACACCTACTAGAAAATGTACGTAGGCATAGGACACACCCCCTGCCACACCCCTTTAAAGGTGAATTAACCAAAAAAAAAAAGGTTAATTAAAAAGCTTTTTTAACCACTACTATTCCTTTATATTGGCTTTTAAAATTTCCAAATGCAGCAATTTAGAATTTGGATGAAAGATTTAGCACTGGGTAATACTTTTTGAGAGATAAAAAGTGCATTTTATGTAGAACTATATAGATCAGACCAAAATGAGGGACACATGAGATGGACAGAGGGACATTGCTTCAAATCAGGGACAGTCCCTCGAAATCAGGGACAGTTGGGAGCTATGCCTATAGTACTTCCTTATAAGGGCAGTATGCCAGGGGAGGTGGGACTCTTACCCTATAGCCCCTTCTGCACTTAACTGCTGGTATAAGGCCTGATCACTGATAGAATCCAGTTATCACCTCCTTAAGGCTGGTTTTACACGGCCTGTCTGTTCAAGTTTGCCTGTCAGTTTTTCAGGCAGACCCGATCAGACCATGCATACCGCTCTTTGGAGCGGTGGATGTCAGCGGACACGTGTCCACTGACATCCGCCAGAATACGATCCAATCCTGTCCACCAAAAACAGCGGATCAGATGATAGTCAGATGGAAAAGATAACTGGGAACAGTGCTAAGTGATAACAGTCAGCACAGACAGACAGTATCAGAAAGTAACCAGCTCATAAACAAACCTGATTTCTTTTTATGAAGAGGTAAGTAAAACCTTGGACAGAGGGGTGGCTGTGGACGTGGTATACTTGGATTTTGCAAAAGCGTTCGACACAGTTTCTCACACACGGCTCATGTGTAATGTAAAGTCTACAGGCTTGGAAAGATCAGTTTGTAATTGGATAGAAAACTGGCTAAAAGACAGAATTCAGAGAGTAGTGGTTAATGATTCTTACTCTGAATGGTCTATGGTTATCAGTGGTGTACCCCAAGGTTCAGTGCTGGGACCCTTACTTTTTAATATCTTTATAAATGATATAGGGTCTGGGATCAAAAGGAACATTTCTGTCTTTGCAGATGACACCGAACTATGCAGAAGGAAAAACGTCCTTACAGGATGTCTCCAATTTACAAGCCGACCTCATTGCACTGTCTAATTAATCAATGGTGGAGAAGGATCTGGGTGTTCTGGTAGATCATAAGCTCAATAATAGCATACGATGCCAAGCTGCGGTTTCCAAAGAGAGCAAAGTCTTTTCTTGTATTAAGAGAGGTATGGACTCTAGAGAGAGAGATATCATTTTGCCCCTGTACAAATCATTAGTAAGACCTCATCTGGAATATACAGTTCAGGTTTGGTCACCAGTTCCTATAAAGGATATCAAAGAACTGGAGAAAGTGCAGAGAAGGGCAACCAAACTGATAAGAGGCATGGAGGAGCTTAGCTATGAGGAAAGATTAGATGAACTGAATGTATTCTCTCTTGAGAAGAGGAGATTAAGGGGGGAAATGATCACCATGTATAAATATATAAGGGGTCCATATAGTGAACTTGGTGTTGAGTTATTCACTTTACGGTCAACACAGAGGACAAGGGGGCACTCTTTATGTCTAGAGGAAAAGAGATTTAATCCCAAATACGGAAAGGTTTCTTCACAGTAAGAGCTGTGAAAATGTGGAATAGACTCCCTCCAGAGGTGGTTCTGGCCAGCTCGGTAGATTGCTTTAAGGCTTGATTCACATCTATGCATGTTGCTTTTGAGCGTTTCTGCAGTGTTTTTTGCGGTGCTTGCCGCGTTTTTGAACATGCTTTTTTGCGGCGTTTTTTTTTATACTGTATACAGTGTAAATAATAAATGGAAAAAAACCCAGCAAAACACGGTAAGAACGCTGTAAAAATGCGGTACTTGCGTTTTGGATGTGGGTCCATTAAATTCTATTACATGCAAAACGCTGCATTTTGCATGAAAAAAGTCACCGACCCTTTCCAAAAATGCAGAGGCACAAAAATGCATTGATGTGTGTTAAAAAATTCCCATATATTTCTGCTGTGTGAATAGAGCCTAAGAAAGGCCTGGATTCATTCCTAAATGTACATAATAAAACTGGGTACTGACATTTATATGTAAAGTTGATCCAGGGAAAATCCGACTGCCTCTCTGGGATCACGAAGGAATTTTTCCCCCTGCTGTAGCAAATTGGATCATACTTTTCTGGGGGGTTTTTCGCCTTCTTCTGGATCAACTGTGGGTATAGGATTGAGTATATGGGATTGTATGATATGTTTTATTTTATTTATTTATTTATTTTTTAAGGTTGAACTGGATGGACGTGTCTTTTTTTTCAGCCTGACTAACTATGTAACTATAAGATTTCTAGGGGGTCAGCTCTTGTTTTTGGGCACCTACTGAACAGATATTACAAAGTACTATCAGTAGTAAACATCAGAGACCCAAAGGGAGCGCAAATAAGGCCACATTCATACTTTAGTCTCCATGCACACTGGACATTGAAATAACGTTATAAAAACGGCAGCAGCTTTGCAGTGAGTCTTTCAACGTTTTTGCAATAGCGATCATTGGCGTTTTTCCGCGTTTAGCGGTTTTTAGCTTCTTTATTTTTTTCAGTGAATCAAAAACGTTAAAAAACGCTGGTGAGCCACGTTTTTGAGCGTTTATTAGTGTTTTTTTGTGGTCAGAAAAACTACTCCTGAACACGATTTTATGGTGTTCAGAAAACAGCCCATAAACTCCACTGCTGATAAACATCCAAAAACGTCCGTGTGTGTGTGTATGAACACATAGGATAACATAGAGGGGAGTTTATGGGCTGTTAAAAAAAAACACTCCCAAAAACGGCCGTTTATGAGCTTCAGTGTGCATAGAGCCTTATGTAGTGGGAGCGACCATTCCCGTTCACCTTTTATTTTTGCAGTCTTTGTGTGTTTCCGCATGTTACGCATAGGGCAGGCCTTTCCCTTGAATGGGCTTCCCTATGCATGACAAACACACCAAAGAAGCTCCTGCACCTTTTTGGGCACAGAGCGTTGCATGCTTTTTCAATGAGCGTCTGCCCACAATTCGGAGCTCTCAGAGCCTGTTCACATCTGAGCAAAAGTACAGTATATTCTTATGGTTTACACACCCTTTAAGGGGGGGGGGGGGATTGTTCATCTTTCTTAAAAGGTTAGTTAACCTTTTCATTTTTTTAAAAGGTGAACACCGTACACCATCCCCATCCCTCCAGTTTCCGCTGTACTTACCTCCATGGATGCTGAGCTGTCAGTGCACACACAGCTAGTGTAGTAGTCCAGGGATCTTAAATCCCCGCTCTTTTAGATGTGGTGCTTTTAGGATGGACGAAAGTGATTCTGATTGGATAGTGCCAGCACAGAGCATTGCTCTGATCCATTCCAGTAGCGCTGTATGGAAAAAAGTGGGGAATTCATGTCTATGGATCATTGCACTGGCAGCTCAGTAAAGCTTAGGGTGGGAAGGGTATTAATTCAATTTGATTAATTTTTTTACTGAAAAGGTGAACTAATACTTTATTTAAGGTGTTCTCTGTGTTGTCTGCCCAATATGTGATTGCTGGACTTCCCCATTAAAGTGGAATTCCACCCAAAAGTGGAACTTCCACTCATTTGTCTCCTCTCCCCCTCCGGTGCCACAATTGGCACCTTTCGGGGGGAGGGGAGACAGGATACCTGTCTTTGACAGGTATCCTGTTCCCACTTCCAGGAGTCCGGGCCGCAGCCTGTGACATCACCGCGGGGCTCCCTCCACCTCTCCCTGTCGCCGGGCCAGTAGGAGAGAGGAGCGGGGCCTCACACATGCGCAGTAGGGTTCCTGGCGTGAAGCCGTAAGGCCGGGGGGGTACCCTTACCTGCAATGGCGGTCTCAGCACCCGACAGCTGATGGAAACATTAGCTGCGGTGCCGACATCGCGGGACTCCAGGACAGGTAAGTGTCCTATTGTTAAAAGCCAGCAGCTGCAGTATATGTGTAGCTGCTGGCTTTTTACTTTATATTTTTTTGAGGCGGAACACCGCTTTAAGAAAGCACATCAGTATTCATGGTGTAGTTTAGTACCTTGGACACCGGAAGGATAGAAGGTCATGTCCTCAGTCTATATTGAGTGGGTTCAGGTTCTGGGTTCCCCTATCCCAGGGGAGAATGGCATGGTTGGTGGTGATGTAAAACTTTGGTAGATCAGCGTTGAAAGCAGAGGGCAATAGCAGGGAACCATGACAAAGCAGTACTGCAGGAGCAGCAGCTCCCGATCTCATAGCCAACATAAAAGAGACCCACACTGACTGCTGTCAAAAGTTACATAGTTAGGTTGAATAAAAGACACAAGTTCATCTAGTTCAACCAAATAAATGAAAAAAATAAAAATAATATCACACAATCCTATATACACAGTTGATCCATAGGAAGGTGAAAAACCCCATCAAAGCATGATCCAATTTGCTACAACAGGAGAAAAAATTCTTTCCTGATACCCCAAGAGGCACTCGGATTTTCCCTGGATCAACTTTACCTATAAATGTTCTGTACATTTAGAAGTCTGCCAGTATACAGCGCTCTAGGTGACCTCTACACGTGGGGGGTACAGAGGGGCGGTAACATGTTTAGAAAGACAGCCCCTTCTATTTTCACCAGGCGAACATAGAAGAATGAAAAGCCTAAAAAAGAAAACGAAAGCAGCCATCACATCTAATGATTGGTAAGGTGCAATATAATAAATGTTTGCTTTTCAGGTGAATGGGCGACTTGCAGAAATATGCAAAAAACATGAGCAGGAATGCACGTTCCTGTTACGTGATGTGTAAATGGGGCCTAATGTCTAGATAAAAGCTACTTGGATAAAATGAAAATCAGAAAATCCTACTGGATGTAGAATACAAATTAGGCCTTGTTTACATGGGTGTACTACAGTGTGCCCCTGTGAAGGGTTGTGTTTACCCACACGAGGATGTATAGGTATTCCCTACATCCCCATGCAGGCAGTCCCACTATGTCAACTGGGATGCTGCAGCTGCACAGGCACAGCCGTTGCTCCCTATTTGCGCTCCAGGCCGTCCACCCGCATAGATGTCAGACAGTGTGAGTTCGAGGACATGTACCCAAACAGATGTCAAATATGGAGCTGTGTCCATGCAGCCACTAGATCCCAATTGACATCAATGGGACTGCCTGCATAGGGATGCATGGAGCCTCAGTGCATCCCTGTGCGGGTAAACATGGCCCTCCACAGGGGTACGCTCTGTGTGAACAAGGCCTGTCAAGGCATCTTTCATTGTGATCGCCAATCGATCTACATTTGAGGAATTCCCAAATAAATGTGTACCTAAAGACAGGGTGACACTGTAGGTACATCTTTAGTAGTATGCCAACGTCCCAATATTGAATTAATAGAACTATAACAACTAGAAAAATGGACTTTCAAGGCACACGGGTATATTAACTATAAAAAGTAAAAATGGTTTTATTTAATTATAGTCTACACAAATAGAAACAAATACTGTGAGTAATCGATCTACATTGCCAAATAACATTACCCTGTGCTCAGGTGTGCTATCTAACCTACAGCTGCTGTGTATTACCCACCAGGGATATGTGAAACCTTCATTAGATTGAACACAGCTCTCCTGTTTAAATAATGTCTGGATAAAATCAGAAAATCATTCCAGATATACAATACCAATAAAACTACAAAACAAACAAAAAAAATAATGATATCATACCAATTGGCTATGTTAGTAGTAATAACTGTTCTACATCTCTGAATGACACGATTGATGTTGCTTTTACATTTGGGGGACAATTTTTGTTCTTACTTTTCAAAAATAACTTTTACTATCAGCCTGGGTTCACACGTGTGCGATTCAGACACTGCATGTGATTCGCACCTCATTCCTGTGCACATCACATGTGATGTCTGTGCGGTGCGATTTCAGCCACACATTTTATATGGCTTAAATTGCATCTGAGGCAAAATGGTGCAGGATCCGTTTTTCCCCTTGCACCTGAATTCGCTGCTTTTCCCGCATCGCATAAGTGCGAACCAGGGCTCAGACCTCATGCATACTGAATGCTTTTTCAACTGTTCCTAGGGGCGTCTGGCATTTTTTTTTTCCTGCCTCTAAATGCCCCTACATGTTAATCTACGTGTCCATGCACACATAGGCTTTTAGAGGCTTAAATGCCAGACACGTTTAGCGTTTTTCCTGCCACAAAGTTGCTGCCAGGAGAGTTGGCAAAACGTCCTGTGTGCATGAGGCCTAATGTCTGTGTGTCTATTTACTATTTAAAGCAGGATTCCATCCCTGAAAAAAATTTTTTTTAAAGTCAGCAGCTACAAACACTGTAGCTGCTGACTTTAAATAAGTACTTACCTGTTCTGGGTGCCCGCGATGTCGGCCACCCGAGTCCGACCCGTCCCTCGGCTCTCGGGTCCCGACACCGCCATCCTAAGTAAGGGAAACAGGCAGTGGAGCCTTGTGGCTTCACTGCCAGTTTCCTACTGCGCACGCGCAAGTGGCGCAGCCAGGGCTTTTTTTCTTAAACAATAGGTGCTGGAACTCAACCACGACCCCACAAAACCCCTCCACACCCTCACAAACAGTAGAAGGGTCTTAAAGGGCATTAAATACCAGGATTGCATTACATACAGAGTGCAGAGCTGTCACTTGTAAACACAGAAACCGGACTTTGTGTTTACAAGTGATTGTGGTGAGCAGGCACCAAAGGGTCTGAGCCAGAGGTGGTGGAACTGAGTTCCACCAAGTTCCCCCTGAAAAAAAGCCCTGGGCGCAGCGCTCTGTGTGTGTTCCCAGGACACCACAGGGCCATTCACAGTTCCCAAAAGGCAACGGGGCCGCTCACCAAGGAGCAGAACACGCCGCGGAATAGGAAGAGGCAGTTTAGGAAGACTGCCTAGCAACAAGGGTTTAGATAAGTTTAACTTTTTTTTTTTTCAAATGTTTTATTTTTTAATTTTTTTTAGGATTTTTGATGCAATTTTTTTTTTTAGGGTGGCCCTCCACTTTAACTTCTTCAGATCCGCGCTATAGCCGAATGACGGCTACAGCGCGGACCTACTTTGCCGGGAGGGCGTTAATAGACGTCCTCCCGTGCTCAAGCGGCCTGCGCGCCTCCTGCAGTCTGTGACTCAGCTGATCACATGGTAAGGGGTCGGGATCGATCCCTTACTCCGATCTGTGATCAGCCGTCAGCCAATGACAGCTGATCATGTGATGTAAACAGAGCCGGTAATCGGCAATTTTTTCTCCTCACGCTCATAGCGCGAGGAGAAAAAAGCTGATCACCGGCTGCTGTCAGAGGGACATTGTTCTCTATGGGGCAGCGGATGTCACCCGCCTGGGCATCTGATAAAATCTGCTACAAAAAAGACATATGGCGATACGTTCGCCATCCGTCCAGGGGATCGGATGACAATCGGATGGAAATGAACATGCGTAGAGGACAGCGGCTGTCATCCGGGGATCAGCGGAGAGATTCCCCCGCTGAGCAGGCAGATTCTGCTTGGATGGATCCCCTCCACCTGAAAGGGGCCTTAAAGACTCAAACTTAAAGTATATAATCCATAGACATCAGGTCCACATTACAGTTTGTCTCTTAAAAGCTTATCTTGTTTCAGTTTGTAAAAAATGTTAGTGCAACCAACACCCGTGTAATGTACAGTAGTGACGGTCCTCTTCGTCTTGCAGCTGACATACACACTACTTAGTTTAATGTTATTTTTTTCAGGACGAGGGTCACTTTAACCACTTGTCGACCAGCCGCCGCACTTTTACTGCGGCAGAATGGCACAGCTGGGCGAAAAGACGTTATGTCATGTTGCTTCGCTCTGTGACCACTAGGCGCACGCTGCTCGCCCCCGGAGCTGATGTGAGTGCCCGGCGGGCGCGATGACTGCCAGGCTCCCGCGATCGCTCATGACACACCGAGAACCAGGATCTGTGTGTGTTTTTTTTTACCAAAAATATGTAGAAGAATACATATCAGCCTAAACGGAGAAAAAATTTGCTTTTAAAAAAAAAAATGGGGATATTTATTATAGTAAAAAGTACAAAATATTGTGTTTTTTCCAAAAAACCTCAGAGATGTTCAAATACCACCAAAAGAAAGCTCTATTTGTGGGGAAAAAAAGGACTTCGATTTTGTTTGGGTGCAGCGTCGCACGACCGTGCAATTGTCAGTTAAAGCGACGCAGTGCCGTATCGCAAAAAATGGCCTGGTCATTCAGCAGCCAAATCTTCCGGGGCTGAAGTGGTTAAGGCTAGGTTCACATCTATGCATGTGCAGTTGATGCATTTTTGTGGTGGGTTTTTCAGCCCATTTTGCGTTTGTTTTTATGCATGTTTTTAATGTGCTTTGCATTTTTTGGGAAGTGTTGATGTTGGCAGGAGGTGTCTGCTATCATGCAGGAAAATGAACTAAAAATGTTTTAATGCAATTCTTTTGAGGTCTAGGGAGCCAAAAATGCATTGTGCTGGGTGTAAAAATCTCCATGTACTTTTCCAAAAAAACGCATTGCCGGAAACTGCATGGATGTGAATGGGACCCAGAGGAAATAACATTAAGCCCGGGTTCACACTATACCAGGCTGCGGATCGCACAGGAGCGCTGTGCGTCCCTGTTCCCCGTTTCATGGATGAATCAGGGCCGATTCAATGCCTGAATTCGGCCCTGAAACAAAGCCAAAGACGCACAGCATTTTTGTGCAGTGCGCTCCACAGCCGCACCAGAGATATATGAACCGGCTCCATAGGGAGCCAGTCACATTCTCCTACTATGCGAATTAGATGCGGGGAAACGCACATATAATTCGCATAGGTGTGAACCCGGGCTAAATGGATTGTGCTGTGTTTCTTTGGATCTGCACACGCATTAAAATATGCATAGGTGTGAACCTAGCCATAAGATAAGCAGAGGGCACACAGTTCATTTTGGAAAGGCATTACAATCTAATCCCCCCCCCCCCCCAATAATGCAAAATCTTTCTCACTGTATAGAGTAAGGGTCTCCAAACTTCCTGAACAAAGGGCAAGTTTACTCTCCCTTAGACTTTAGGGTGGCTGGACTGTAGTCAGTGGGAGTAAAAAAAAATTACATAGTCACCTGTAGTCAGTAGGAGAAAGAATAGTACCCCACCATTGGTATTAGTTGGAGGAATAGTGCCCCATCGTTGGTATTAGTTGGAGGAATAGTGCCCCATCGTTGGTATTAGTTGGAGGAATAGTGCCCCATAGTTGGTATTAGTTGGAGGAATAGTGCCCCATCGTTGGTATTAGTTGGAGGAATAGTGCCCCATCGTTGGTATTAGTTGGAGGAATAGTGCCCCATCGTTTTTGTCAGTGGGAGGAATAGCGCCAAATCGATTATATCAATGGGAGGAATAATGCCCCATTGCTGGTGTCAGTAGAATAAATGGCACCACATCATTGGTGTCAATGGCAGGAATAGTTCCCCACTGTTTGTGATTCTGGAAAGAATGGTAACTCTGTGGGAGGAACAGGGCCACATACAGGCAAGCAAAGGGCCACAGTTTGGAGACCACTGGTAGCAATAGTGCTTGAGTGTTGACACCTCAGTAGATATCAAGACTAAAAAAAAAAAAAAAAAAAAAAAGAAAAGATGCTGCCACTGTGCCATCAATTGCAGCCACTGTGCCAATAAACGCTACCATTGTGCCCATTAAACGCTGCCACTGTGCCCATCAAATGCTGCCAGTGTGCCCTTAAATGCCCCCAGTGTGACCCCCGCCCGCTGTCTGCCTGGCTCTTGCCCTGTCTTGGTGGGGCAGCGGGTGATGGCGACCAGCGGGGTCCTCCATGCGTCTCCTGCCGTCCTCTCCTCCTGATAGGCGTCCAATAGCGGCGCCTGTCGTTTCAGCCAATCAGGTGACGGGTAACAGACCCGAGGACCTGATTGGCGGAGAGGCAGTTTAGTGTTAGGAAAGCGAATAGCCTGTGGCTCTAATCAGGTGCTTCAAAAACACCCCCCGAAGCTGTAATTCAGGCGCCCTGCGCCCGAAAAGGGGCCGGGTGCCTGAATAGGGGGTGACAATGCATGAATCTATCTATTGGTGATAGAGGGGTGGCAGGAGAGAGGGGGCGGCGACCGTGCGCCCTTAATGCATGGCACACACAATAAGATTATCAGATGAATAATCGTCCAGGTTTTTTTTTTGCGTGCTAATCTCAGATCGAACCTGAAGAGTTTACTAAAGTCACGAAATTTTCCTACGACAAAAAAAAAAAAAATTGAAAGTGATGTAATGTGTTGTAATGCATTTTCGAATGACAGCTGTACTAATTAAAGGAAAATAGTACGAAAAAAAAAAAAATTGTGCATGTCTGATCAAATAATATCAGATGAACTGTCATGATAGGCTCTCAAAAGCTAATGATCCCATTATCGTACGATCACTTCAAAAAGTGGTATTTTTCTGACAATTTTCTGATCGTGTGTACGGGGCTTAAATCTTACAGGTTTAAAATTTAGTTCTGGTGAATATATATAGAAATTAGCGAGACCAAATACTTAGGGGTTAATTTACTAAAACTAGAGAGTTCAAAATCTGGTGCAGCTGTGCATGGAAGCCAATCAGCTTTTAAAATCAGCTTGTTCAATTAAGCCTTGACAAAAAAAAAAAACAAAAAAAACTGGAAGCTGATTGCAAAATGTGGTGCAGCTGTGCATAGAAACCACTCACCAGTTTTTGTAAATCAACCTCCCTGTAACCACAATGCACTGCCAGGTTTTTGAACTTAGGTCAGGTGACTTAGAAAGGCCAATCAGGGGGCTTTTTGAATAGGCCCACCCTCTCACTATAAAAGGGTGAGGGCACAGCCCTCATGTTGACAATGTATTTTTATCTCTGATAGGGAGAGCTGCTGAGAACCTGAATAGGGAGAGATTTGTATCGACTTAAAGCTTGTAAACTCTTATAGGACTTGTAAAGTAGATGGAAACTCTTACTGAATGTCAGCTAGTGAAGTGGATGGGGAAAAGCTGGACTTTTTTTTTTTTTATATTGTTAGTTATATCTCAGTGCTGCTTATATTCTGCAGCTTCTTTACTGTCTGCCCACATGTACTACAGTGATAACAGGCTACATGTGTTTTTTTCCCCCCCATAATTTTTAATGGCTAGAAATTTTTTTATATATATAAAAAAATTACTACAGAGATATACTATATAAATATATATCTCTGTATTATATCTCTGTGCAGCGTACATGAGCACAGTAGCTTTCAGTGTCCATTGGAAGAGACTTGTGATGGGATTTACAGGCAGGCTACAGAATCAGAGCGTTGTCTTCCCATGACACATACTCTCACCTGTCATTCCTGGAAAAAAAAAATAATAGAGGGGACTTTTTCACTGCACATTAACGTGTTTGAGCTTATATCTACTTAAGATTAAAAAAACAAATACTATACTTGATTTCTATAAATAACTACTTTCTGGGGAGCGTCGTCCTTTGTGCCCTGCCTGTGTCTACAAATCCGTGCTTGCACCCAAAAATCTTTTTAGGACCGACTGCAAGAACAAATTGACCTAGTTGATTGCTAGTAATTCAGTTGTTAATATGGTTGCCACATCATCCCTTTAAACCCGAACACATATTAATTACACAGGTTCTGTGGCTGATTAACGTGGTAATTAAACTCACTTGGTGCCTTATCTGCATTTAATTAGCCTCAGAACCTGAGTAATTCAAAGGTGCTCAGGTTTAAAGGGATGAGGTGGCAACTCTAGTTGTTAAGGGCACATTTACACACAGGGATTGATTTGCTAAAACTGGAAAGTCCAAAATCTGGTGCAGCTGTGCAAAGAACCCAATCAGCTTCCAGCTTTTTTTTTTTTTTATTGGTCAGAGCTTAATTGCACAAGCTGATTGGTTACCATGCACAGTTGCGCCAGATTTTGCACTATTCAGTTTAATAAATCAAGCCCATTGTGTATTCACATTGCAACGCAGCCTGGAGCTGTGATGTATTATGCTGGGATTAAATAAGCACTGATTGGGACAGTGCGGTTACTGGCAAAAGGCTGCGATTTGGCATACAATTTGACATGTCAAATCGTGCCGATGTGAATGGGGGCTAAGAAAAGAAAAAAACACCTCTCCCCTGGGGGTAAAAACATACTAGATATTTCAGTAAAATTCCTTTCTGTTAATAAATCATTGGCATGGCCTCATGCATAAAAAAATCTCTCTATTAAGGGCATCCTGCATTTTTTCATGTCTTTAAATGTAGTTCAATGATATCCTATGTGGTCATGCACATTGAAGCCGCCCCAGTTTGAACCGAGACTTAAAGTCGCCTGACTCTGAAGCCACCCCGCACATCGTGACCTCAGCGCAGCTTAACAGAGGTCAATACAAGCTGTTCCAAAGTAACCCCCAATTAGTACAGGAACCTTTTTCTAAGAGCCCTTTTACACTGGGGTGGTGTGTGAGCTGTAGCGGTAAAGCGCCACTAGTTTTAGCAGCGTTTTCGTTTTTTTTTTTTAAGTTTTAGCGGCCCTTTACCACTGATATAGCGGCGCTTTTTGGCCGCTGGCAGTTGAGGAAAGAGTTAAAAGCACCCATATTGCGGCGCTGCCGAAGCACTTTGGCAGCCCTGCCCATTCATTTCAATGGGCAGGGCATTTTGGGTGCGGTGTACCGCCCGCCCCAGGGGAACAAAGACTTGCAAGTGTACCGCCCCAGTGTAGAAGCACTCTGTCTTTTACAATGGGGTGGCTTGAGAGGCGCTTTACAGGTACTATTTTTAGTATTAAATGCCTAAAAGGCGCCCCAGTGTGAAAGGGGTCTAAGTCGGAGCGCGACTTGTCAGGGGGCTAAGTCGTCTGACAGGTGGTCCCAGTGTGAACCGAGCTTTAGTGCTTTGACCCCTTTCACACTGCTAGCGTGGACGTGTTAGCGGTAAAGCACCACTAGTCTTAGCGGCGCTTTACCGTAGTTTTAGTGGCACGCTTTTAACCCCGCTAGCGGCCAAAGAAAGGGTTAAAAAGCGCCAAAAAAAAAAAAAAACACGCCACTGCCGAAGCGCTTTGCAGGCTCTTCGGCAGCGCTATCCTTTGATTTCAATGGCGGGGGGTGGTTTAGGCGCGGTGTATACACTGCTCCCGCGCCACCCCAAGGACGCTGCTTGCAGGACTTTTTTTTTTTTTTTTGGTCCTGCAAGGGCACCACCCCAGTTTGAAAGTGCTCGGGCTTTCACATTGGGGACTAAAACAAATAAACTGGCGCTCAGAGGCTATAAGGCAAATGACTATAAAAGTTAATGAAATTATAAAGTCTAAAAGCTGGATCAATCACGGTGTAATCAGGACGGTGTTGGAAGTCTTGGACAGGAGCCAGGAAACAGTCTATAAAGCAGGAGAGGATCCCTGGAGGATAAGTCATAGGTAAAATAAAACTTTTCTTTTCTTGTAAGAATTTGTGTGGCCAGATTCACGAAAGGCAGCTCTTCTTGTTGAGAGAAGTCAAACTCAGATCCATCCAGGTAAAAAAGAGAGAGAGGAGCGCCACTAAGTAAAATCATTTATTCACCAACATAAAAACAAAGTATCAACTTACATTTAGGAGCGGTATATAGAACAGACAGATGTGATTCCTGATAGAAGAGGGGGAAGGGAACAGTCAGGGATTCCCCGGGGATGCCTCCAAACACAACGCAGTCTGGCGGGGAGGCCAGGACGGTACACAGCCTGTCTCTGCGGGAGGACGGAGCGGCAGCCCAGGAAGCCGCTGGCAATGTTGTCAAAGAGGAGAAAAAACACAACGCGTTTCTGAGCATGCGCAGGGTCTGTACGGCACATGTGCGCTCCTTTATCAAGTGTTCCCTTCCCCCCCTTCTATCAGGAATCACATCTGTCTGTTCTATATACCGCTCCTAAATGTAAGTTGATACTTTGTTTTTATATTGGTGAATAAATGATTTTACTTAGTGGCGCTCCTCTCTCTCTTTTTTTCACATTGGGGAGGCTTGAGAGGCGCTTTACAGGCGCTATTTTTAGCGCTTAAACGCCTGAAAAGCGCCTCAGTGTGAAAAAGATCTTAGATCTATATTTTCGGAGCAGTAAAGAAAAAAAAACCCTTAAAGCTGGATTTGGAGAGGAGCTTATGAACATAGTTAACAAAACGTGCATAAATGCATGCACAGGAGCATAAATGTATTCCAGTTGCTAGGTTAAGGCCGGGTTCACACTATTGCGAATTGGATGCAGCAGGAAATTGTGACCGGCTCTCTATGGAGATGGTTCACATATCTCCGCAGTGGCTCCGGTGCAAATTGCCCAGGAGTCCTGTGCGTCTTTTGGTCCATTTTCAGGTCAAATTCAGCCAAAAATTTGTGTTGAAATTGGACCTGAAATGGTGAATGGAGACACACCGGACCCACTGCGTTTTGTAATGTGAACCCAGCCTTAATGAATATTCTGGCCAGTAGAATGTGTCTACACTCATACTTCTGAATCCCATACATCTGTAAATGCACATAATTACACACCAAGACCAGCTTTTTTTTTTTTTTTTGTTTGTTTTTTTACACTTGATTTTTCTGCCATCCTCTAGCAGAAAGATCCAGCTTAGATAGGCCTATGTGCATAAAGCCTTGAGGCCGACGTGACGCAAATAGGCGGCCTTCGTGTTGAAGTGATTGTACTAGGGAGATACCTGCAGTGGCAGGCGTCAACCCCGTACCGTTTTTCAGAGCCGACGGTCTTTTTTTTTTTTTTTTTTTTTTTTAAAACCTCTTGCCGACTGCCGCACACAGATGTACGATGGCACAGACAGGCAAATGGGCATACAGGTACGTCCCTTTAAATTTGCCGCCTTTTGGAAGCGCGTGCCCGTGGGTCCCGGGAACTCTATGGCATTTCCCGTTCTGCCTTGTGTCATGACAGAGATCCGCTGCTCCCTGTCATCGGGAGCAGTGATCGCTGTCATGTCAGTGGTACCCCCTCCCCCCCCCCCCCCCCCCCCCCCCCCCCCCCCACAGTTAGAATCACTCCCTAGAACACAGTTAACCCCTTCCCTGCCAGTGTCATTTACACAGTAATCATGCATTTTTATAGCACTGATCGTTGTATAAATGACAATCGTCCCAAAATAGTGTCAAAAGTGTCCCGATGTGTCCGCCATAATGTCGCAATCACGATAAAAATAAATCGCAGATCGCTGCCATTGCTAATAAAAAAAATAAATAAATAAAAAAAATAAATGAATAATAAAAGTGCCATAAAAGTATCCCCTATTTTGTAGACTCTATAACTTTTGTGCAAACCAATCAATATACGCTAATTGCGATTTTTTTTTTTTTTTTAACCAAAAATATGTAGAAGAATACATATCAGCCTAAACTGAGGAAAAAAAAATGTGTTTTTTTTAATACAGTACCTGACCGCGAGATTGTGTTTCCAGCGCGATACCATCGCGCTGGTTCTCGGCGACAGGGTACTGTGAATGTCACGCTGGCTCACTCATCGGGAAAGGAAAACTTTGTTTTCCTTCCGCGATGAGTGACAGGCAGTGCTGACAGCTGTCTGGTATGAATCCTGAGGCGGGAACACCAAATTTTAAATGAAAAAAAACGGCGTGGGTTCCCCCCTCGGGGGCATACCAGGCCCTTAGGTCTGGCATGGATTGTAAGGGGAACCCCCTATGCCGAAAAATTGGCGTGGGGGTCCCCCCCAAATCCATACCAGACCCTTATCCGAGCACGCAGCCCGGCCGGCCAGGAAAGGGGTGGGGACGAGCGAGCGCCCCCCCACTCCTGAGCCGTACCAGGCCGCATGCCCTCAACATGGGGGGGTGGGTGCCTTGGGGGAGGGGGGGCGCCCTGCGGGCCTCCCCACCCCAAAGCACCTTGTCCCCATGTTGATGAGGACAAGGGCCTCTTCCCAACAACCCTGGCCGTTGGTTGTCGGGGTCTGCGGGCGGGGGGCTTATAGGAATCCGGGAGCCCCCCTTATTAAGGGGGCCCCCAGATCCCGGCCCCCCACCCTGTGTGAATGAGTTTGGGGTACATGGTACTCCTACCCATTCACCTAGGGAAAAGTGTCAGTATAAAAAAAACACAGTACACAGGTTTTAAGAATAATTTATTAGTCAGCTCCGGGGTCTTCTTCCAACTTCGGGGGGTCTCCTTCCGACGTCTCCCGGTGTTCGGCCTCTTCTCCTGGGCCCCGCCGCTATCTTCTTCCAGCTCTATTGCCAGCGAGGGGCCCGGTCTGCCGCCGCTGTCTCGCCGCCGCTGTCTTGCCGCTTCTTCTCTTCTTTTCTTCTTCCCTGATGTTGACACGACGCTCTTTCCGGCTCGAATGCTGTGTGCGAGCTGCGGAGCCATTTATATAGGCGGTAACCCCGCCCCCTTACGACGTCATGGTCCCAGCATGCGCAGGGACTCTGGCGTCGTAAGGGGGCGGGGTTACCGCCTATATAAATGGCTCCGCAGCTCGCACACAGCATTCGAGCCGGAGAGAGCGTCGTGTCAACATCGGAGAAGAAGAAAAGAAGAGAAGAAGCGGCAAGACAGCGGCGACAAGAAAGCGACGGCGAGACAGCGGCGGCAAGACAGCGGCAGCAGACCGGGCCCCTCGCTGGCAATAGAGCTGGAAGAAGATAGCGGCGGGGCCCGGGAGAAGAGGCCGAACACCGGGAGAAGTCGGAAGGAGACCCCCCGAAGTTGGAAGAAGACCCCGGAGCTGACTAATAAATTATTCTTAAAACCTGTGTACTGTGTTTTTTTTATACTGACACTTTTCCCTAGGTGAATGGGTAGGGGTACCATGTACCCCAAACTCATTCACACAGGGTGGGGGGCCGGGATCTGGGGGCCCCCTTATTAAGGGGGGCTCCCGGATTCCGATAAGCCCCCCGCCCGCAGACCCCGACAACCAATGGCCAGGGTTGTAGGGAAGAGGCCCTTGTCCTCATCAACATGGGGACAAGGTGCTCTGGGGTGGGGGGGCCCGCAGGGCGCCCCTCCCTCCCCCAAGGTACCCACCCCCCCATGTTGAGGGCATGCGGCCTGGTACGGCTCAGGAGTGGGAAAAAAAGGACGTCAATTTTGTTTGAGTACAACGTCGCACGACCGCGCAAGTGTCAGTTAAAGCCACGCAGTGCCGAATCACAAAAAGTGCTCTGGTCAGGAAGGGGGTAAAATCTTCCGGGGCTGAAGTGGTTAATAACGCCCCCCGCCACCTTCTGCAGCTCGCCTGGGCTCTCCTGTCCCACCGTAAGGCCTGAGCAACCAGCTGGCTCATCCACCAGCTTGGCTGGAGACCTGAACAAGGCCATAATCGGCTTTGATCGGGTCTCGGATCTAGTAACCCAGAAGCAATGTTATGACACCACTTCCGGTTAACTGCTGTAGCCTTAAAGGGGCCAGATTTTAAACGTTTCAGTATTCAAAAACAGCCAAACTTGACATTTTGAATGCTTTTAAAAGAAAAAGAAGGAATTTGGGGTCTGATAGACCCGAGATCCTCCATAATGAGTACCTGTCACTATTACTGTCACAAGGGATGTTTTACATTCCTTGTGACAGCAATGAAAGTGATTAACATTTTTTTTTTTTTAAAGGGACAGTGTAAAAAAAAAAAAAAGAAAAAAAAAAATGAAAGCGCCCCATCCCTCCATGCTCACAAACAGAAGCAAACGCATAAATAAGTTGCACTCACAAATGTAAACAGTGTTCAGACCACACATTTGAGGTATCGCCGCGATAGTTGGAGCGAGAGCAACAATTCTAGCACTAGACCTCCTTTTTAACTCTAAACAGGTAATTCCACAAATGTTTGCAATTTTAAAGCATGACATGTTTGGTATCTATTTACTCGGTGTAACATCAGCTTTCACATTATGCAAAAAAATTTGTGCTAACTTTACTGTTTTGTTTTGTTTTCTTTTAATTCATACACTTATTTTTTCACAAAAATTTCATTTGGAAGACCGCTGTGCAAATACAGTGTGACTAGGGTTGCCACCTCTTTATTACTACCTTAATCAGCCACAGAACCTGTGCAATTAATATGTGTTCGGTTTTAAACTCATTTGGTGCCTTATCTGCATTAGATTAGCCTAAGAACCTGTGTAATTCATAGGTGTTTGAGTTTAAAGGGATGAGGTGGCAACCCTAAGGCTCGGTTCACACAGGGGCAACACGATTTCAGCGCGACTTTGTACGGCGACTTCAATGCGGCTTCAACGCGACTTCAGCGCGACTTTAGCAAATTACAACGCGACTTCAAGTCGCCTCCAGGACAGGCGACTTCGGCTGTGGTCAATCACAGGACAATCAGCTCTCTGGGAGGGAGGGGTTTGCCTGGGCAAACAAAATTTTTTGCCTGCAAAGTCGCTTGACTTTAGAGAGAGATCCGACTTGGAGGCGACTTCCATTGATTTCTATGGTACAGGTCGCCTACCAAGTCGGATCCAAGTAGTACAGGGAGTACGCTCTGAAGTCGGAGCGACTTCAGTAGTGTCTATTAAGACGCTCCCATTCACTGTCATGTGAATCTCTTTCTGGGGCAACTTGAGGGGCAACAAGTCGGATCCCAAGTCGTCCCAGTGTGAACCGAGCCTCAGTGTGACATAAAATATTGCAACGACTGCCATTTTATTCTGTAGGGTCTCCTAAAAAAAAAAATATATATATATATATAGCACTAACTCACGGTGGAGCTGCTGGTTTAAAGCGAACTGTTTTACCGCCACCTTCGCTACCCCTATTTCAACAGAACCGGGTCTAGGGTCCCGTTAAGTTTAACACCAGACAATGTAGGCATCAGACACTTGAGTATCTTTTCCAATGCTTTAATAAACGTAAATTGAAGGAAGTAGCAGGAAAGCGGTAGAAGGAGAGTTGCAGGGAAGTTCAAATACCTATTCTTGGTGTAGTATTAGGAATTGAGAGCTTGCAGATGAATGTACTATCTCTTTATAGTTGAATCTTTGCCCACCAGGATAGGTTTCTCTCACTAACCTAGCAGCCTGTACGTAGCACTAACAAAAGTCTCTGCCACAGACTTGATTGGAACAAAACCCGTACGATCCTCTGCCACAGGATGTAATTGTTTACAGTGAATAGCAAACAGCACTAGAACCTTTAAGCCAACCCGGCAATACTATGCGGTAGGATTACTTCAGGATACGTCCTCCAACTGAGTCCCCAGGCCCCTCTCCAGACCAGCACTCTGCATGATCCTTCCATGACAGGTTCTCCCCTGGGATCTTCTCAGTTGTCCAGCTTCTTCCCGTAGGACAGACAGCCCAGGACCATTCCCTTGCCACTGTGGTAGGCCCCAGACAGGCTTCTGGGCCCACCCACATGCTGCAGCAACGTGGGCCTCCTGGTCGGAGGACCATGCGGTAGTACTCCTAGCACATACCTGTCGGCCTGGAGGGCCAGCAGGTGGAACAAAAACGAACCCTAAAACATGGCATCTGTCCCATAAATACCCTCTCCCAGAATGCAACTCGGAAGACCACCTCCACCGAGTTATCTCCAGGACAGAAGAGCACCCATACGCTTCAGCGTGTTGCCTTTCCAACACCGACCCATGGTGACAACGAAGGTGACAACACAGGCACAGTGTGAAACTACATGCAACTCAGCCAAGCTGGAACAGAGGCAAATCTGACTATGTATGAACAGATAACCCACTAATGCCTTGTTTCCACTGAGCGGATCGGTTCGGTACAGTACGTTATTTTGGGTGTTTCCATTATGAAAGCGGCCCATACAACCGAAACAAAGAAAATGGAACAGTTCGGTTAGGGCGGAACTATGATACATTCCACTGATTGGCTGACAGAAAACCCTCTGCTGTGCTATGCTGAGGCATTTTTTCTAAACCCTGTATGGCCCCTTGTGGTCCCACTTGCAGTGGAAACGCTCACCAGAATTCAAACTGTACCGACCCGAACCGATCCGCTCAGTGGAAACAAGGCATAAATTTACCTATAAGCAGTAGATTGAAAATTTACCAGCGCTACATATATATATTTGGGGGTTTCTAGCAAAAAATACTGATTTTAACTTGTAAGCAACAGGTGTCAGAAAAAGGCTTAGGTGTGAAGGGGTTAATGAATAACAGTATTCTCCAAATAGTTTGTAGGCAGATCATATCCTCATTATTAGGGGCCAGGTCACACCAAAATCACACAGAATGCACAAACAATAGCACTTGCACAATTGCACTGCTTTTCAAAAACGGGCATTCCCATGTGATCTAATGCCCACAACCACACTGCATTTGTGATCTGATTTTGGGGTGCTGTTAATGTATTGGCACCCACAGAAGATAGCTAAGGTAGAGAAAGGACCGGAACACAGCATGTAATGCATAGGTGGAGGGAGTACATGACTGTGGCAGCAGTGGAGTTAACACAGAGGGGGAGTGTATATTAGTTAACCAAGGGGGAGGCACTAGGAGGGTCTTTATAAGTTCATCCCGCCCTGGGGGGAGTAACAGTTTTCCTGAAGAAAGTTCCCTGAAGAGCAGCATGGCTGACCTGGAGCGCCTGATGGAGCAGATGTGAGTAGAAGCAATGGTGAGAGGGGCAGCCTGGCTCCAGGACACCTTAGACTAAGAGGAAGCAGTGAGGGGAACAGAGCCTGCATCTAGCAGGGGGGTAACGAGCGACACTAGGACTCGGCGGTCGCGGCCCCCAGAGAGGTTTTCCCCTGAACAGCGGCAGCCTGGGACTCACTCCGGTCCCTCAGCGGGCCCGCCGCCAAAGAGAGTGGCAAGCGAACGGGAGGGACGGGGGAGAACCGAGGGTGGACCGAATGGCGGTCAGCGAGATGGAGCGGGAGCGGCGCAGCGGCCTAGCACAGCCAGAGTGGAGAGAAGCGTTAGCCCCGCCCCCAGAGTGAGGGAGTCGGATGTGCGCAGCGGTGCACGAGGAGAGATCCCTGGGCCTTCTGGTTCCACGGCAGGGGATCGCAGTAGAAGCGAGAGAGGACGGCCGGGTAGAGCAGCGATAGTACCTGACAGCAGGACTGTGGTTCCCAACACCGGTCCGGGCAAGGTACAGCAAAAAACGACAGGCAGATGGGATACGTGGAGGCGGGGGTGTACGGCCGCGGTTTCCACGGCAACCTTGGTGTCCAGGCCGGGTGGGCATTCATCGGCTGAGGAGGAAGAAGGAGAGTGCATTGGGGAGGATGAGCGGTCCGGGTCAGAGGAAGAGGCGGCCCCCTCCAGGAGGACAACAGCGGTGGAGAACAGAAGTCCGGCTGATGAGGCTACGCCTGTGCAGCCTGGTGAGCCTAATGTCATGATTTCTGTTGCAGGTCTGCCGAGTAGTGGGGGGCTGGGGGTTGCAGGTGTGAGTGAAGCTGGCAGAGTGAATGACACAAACGGGGGGCCTCTGGCTTAGGGGGTTTTCTTGGTAGGCATAAAAGAGCTCTTACAGCGTTTTGAAGCGGCAGAAAAGGGTCGCACGGGCCCGGCGGCGGCATGGGTTCCGCCGGGGGTTGCAGGTGGAGCAGAAAAGAGTGGAGGGCCGGTGGTGCAGGCCGCAGTCGCATTGCCCAGCCCAGCGGTAACAGTGAGTGGGGCCGCGGAAGGGACGGAAAAATCAGCGGAGGCAGCTGGCAGGCAGGACATAACAAGGTTGGCTGACGCGGCAAAATGCGAGGTCTATGTTTGCTAGGAGGGACCGTTAGGGTCGCACTTAAAACAAGAAGTGCGTGAAAAACTGTGAAAAGGTGAGTATGTGGAAATTTTTTCACTGCTACCATTGGAAAAATTTAATCTTGATAGAGTTAAGCCGCATGGCTCTAAGAAGGAGGATGAGGAGAAGAGGAGATATCGTTTGATCCCTAGAACGTTTGCTAACTGGTTGCAAGCGTTTGCGATTATGGCAAGTGTGATAGGAGAAAAACAACCCGAGCATTGTTCGGCACTGTTTTGTTATCAAGATGCTATTTGGTGAGGCGTACAGAGTTTATGGGGGAACAGCATGGTTGAGGTATGACGAACAATTCCGACAACGGAGGGTGGTCAGGCCGGCTCTGCGTTGGGATCACAAGGACATCAGCCTCTGGATGAAATTGATGACGACGGCGAGGGCCCCCAATCAGTTTTTTCAGGGGGGGGGGCGGTGGACCTTCGTCCCAGGGACATTCGGTTGGAAATAGAAAAGGGATTTGTTGGCAATACAACAACGGGACATGCAGGTTGGAGTCGCATGTAAGTATAAACACGAGTGTTCAGGGCGGGGGGATCTCACCCCGGGTCCAGAGGTTCCAAGCAGGGAAAAAGCACGTACAGGAGAGACTGCAAACAAAAGGGAGGACCCCAGTGAAGGTGGAAAGGATGCGACCGTTTCTAGGTAGGTATCCGGACAGGGCAGCAGCTCAATTGTTGGAGGTAGGTTTTTCGGTTGGCTTTAAGATCCCATGCGAGTTGACGGTGATTCCACCGGTTCCACGCAATTTGCGGTCAGCAATGCAACATCCGGATGTGTTTTGGAGAAGCTAAGGAAGGAAGTTGCATTGGGGCGGATGGGTGGCCCATTTCCAGCGGCGCCGTTTGACGATCTGGTGGTCTCGCCACTGGGGGTGGTACCAAAAAAAGGAACCAGGTAAATTTAGGCTAATTCATCACCTATCTTTCCCAAAAGGGGGGTCAGTGAACGATGCTATAGATCAGGGGGCGTGCTCCGTGACCTATACTTCATTCGACGCGGCAGTGGGATGGGTCCGTCTTTACGGTTAGGGGGCCCTGATGGCGAAAGCGGATGTGGAATCTGCTTTCAGACTACTGCCGGTGCACCAGGATAGTTTTAGGCTACTAGGTTGTCATTGGAACAGTGAATTCTACGTGGACAATTGTTTACCCATGGGCTGCTCAATATCGTGCGCGATATTTGGACACTTTAGCTCCTTCGTGGAATGGGTTGTGCGGGATGTGTCTGGGGTGAATTCTGTTATTCATTACCTAGACGATTTTTCTTTGTATAGGTCCGGCGGCCTCCAGGATTTGTGTGGTGCTGTTAGCCACGCTGGAGCACATCGCAGATAGATTTGGCATTCCATTGGCTGCTGATAAGACGGAGGGACCGTGAACGGTCATCCAGTTTTTTTTGGGCATTGTCATAGATTCGGACGCAATGGAATGCAGGCTGCCGGACGATAAGCTGGAAGATCTGAAGAGAGAAATCGCAGGGCTTTTAGGTTTAAAGAAAGTGCAGTTAAGGACACTACAGTCAGTATTGGGCAAGCTGAATTTTGCACGCCGCATATTACCGATGGGGAGGGTGTTTAGTCGCAGGCTTGCGTCTAGCACGAGTGGAATAAAATCACCGTGACATTTCGTGCGATTTAGAGAAACGCACAGGGCAGATTTGAGAGTGTGGTATATGTTTTTGGAAGCTTTTAACGGTAGGGCACTGTGGATGTCTGGTCCAGTCAGCAACTTTGACCTGGAACTATTCACGGATGCCGCAGGTTCCACAGGTTTTGGGGCATTTTTTCAGGGACAATGGAGTGCAGGACCATGGCCCCAAGCATGGGTGGAGGCAGGATTCACGAAGAATCTGGTGCTGCTGGAGTTGTTTCCGGTAGTACTGGCAGTGGAGCTGTGGGGAACATCATTCAGGGATCAGAAGGTGCGTTTCCATGGGGACAATTTGGGGGTGGTGCAAGTTATCAACGGGATTACGGCATCATCCACGCCAGTGATCAGGTTATTGCAACACTTAGTATTGCGCTGTCTGCAGTTGAATGTTTTCATTCATGCGGTACACTTACCAGGGGTGGAAAATGTGATGGCTGATGCGTTGTATCACTTTCAGTGGGACAGGTTTCGGGAGTTGGCGCCGGAGGCGGAGCAGCAAGGAGTACCTTGTCCCGAATGGCTGTGGGGGATAGCATTGGCCTCATCGCGGGATGGATAAGGAAGTCGGTGAGTGGGTCTACATGGGCAGCGTACTCTAAAGTATGGAACGAATGGATGGGGTTTGTTCAAGGAATAGGGGAGGAGCCGGTGGGGCGAGAAGTGAGGTTGTTGTTGATTTATTACATTGCCAGAAAAATGGAGGAAGGCGTGTCTGCGTCGTGGTAAATAAGACGGTTGCGGGTTTGGCTTTTCTGTTTAAATTACAAGGACAGGTGGACTTTGCTAAGGATTTTGGGTAAGGCAGGCTATGAAGGGCTATAGGAAGTCATGATCGGGGTATTAGTCAGCCCTTCTAGGAAAGTGAAAGGGGGGCTGGGTTATCATGATGTACAGTATGGAGCGGAGGGGTTAAAGTTGTGGTTACGGAAATCTAAGACCGATCAGCTGGGAAAAGGAAGACTGGTGCAAGTTTACCCAGTGAAGGGATCACAATTATGCCCGGTAGAAGCAGTTCGGGAATTTTTTAAAAGTTCGTTCAGAACGACCGGGCCCCTTTTTGGTACATTTAAGTGGTGAAATTTTATCTAGATTTCAATTTGCGGCAGTCTTTACAAAATGCATACGGGGTTTGGGCCTGGATGAGAAGGATTTCTCGTCCTATTCGTTTAGGATAGGAGCAGCTACGGAAGCAGTCAGAAACGGTATGCATGCACCGTTATGGGATCACTGTTATGGTATCTCTGTTATGGTATCTCTGTTATGGTATCTCTGTTATGGTATCTCTGTTATGGTATCTCTGTTATGGGATCACTGTTATGGGATCACTGTTATGGGATCTCTGTTATGGGATCTCTGTTATGGGATCTCTGTTATGGGATCTCTGTTATGGGATCTCTGTTATGGGATCTCTGTTATGGGATCTCTGTTATGGGGATGTGGTAAAGAAGGTGGAATATAGGAGTTTTTTTTTTTATTGTTCGGTTGTTTTTCTTTTCTTCTGTTTCAGATTCGTTGCTGAGGATGGTCTGGATCATGGGCCATTCTTACGTGTCCTAGGGCACGGAGAGGTGATGCACGTTTTTGAGGGTAGGCAATTGGGTTTCAGCAAACGGGAGGCATGTATCAAGTGGTTGGGGTTCCCCGGCATGTTGTGGGGAAGGTTGGTTGCTGAGGTTCATCGGTATGCACAACGAGATAGGCCGCCGGACGTATTAGTTATTCATTTAGGCGGCAATGACTTGTGCGTTAGGGCCATGGTAGACATTAAACGGGACATAAAGTAGGACGTTTGGCAGTTGAAGGAAGCTTTTCCTAAGATGGTGATTGTCTGGTCCGACATGGTGGCGTAGACATCATGGAGGATGGCTAGGTCGGTAGAAGGTGTGAACAGGGCACGGAGAAAAATAAACAGAGAAGTGAGCAGTTGTGATTAATAATGGTGGTTTAACGGTGAGACACCTTGAACTTGAGTTTGAAACCTGGAGGTATTTAAGGGGTTCACTTGAACGAAGTGGGTATAGACTTGTGGGCCTTAGGTTTACAAGATGGCATACAGCGAGCACTTCGGGTGTGGAGGGGCACACAAGAATAAGGTTTTATTCTCGTGTGCTGTGGCGGGCGTTGGTCTGGGCAAGAGAAAAAAGATGGCAAGAAGTAAGAGTTTTTTTGGGAGCCAGCGTTGATATGGCTCATGATGGTGGTTCCCGGTTAATGGAGGTTAACTGGGAAGTGATAATGGGGCTCTGCGGTCATTGGTAGTCTCTGAGCCAGCTTGTCGGCTTGAGGCCTATGTGACAAATTTGATGGGACCGCAGGGTAAGTTTTTGTTATTGGACACTGATGATTATGAAGATATTGCTCAGACCAACGCTTGAGAAATTAGACAGGTTGTTTAACAGATGTTGTTGTTTTGCTGTTTTATGTTGGATATGTTTTATATCCATAGTGTTGATATTCTAAGGTATATTTGTTTAAATAAAATAGGCTGCTACGGCCTTTTATACTCCAATATCGGTGTGGTCTGAATTATTGGGGTAAGGGTTTTTAGTGGTGGCAGAAGGGCATGTTAATTACATCTGTTATTCTACAGTCATGCATTTTGAATGTGGTGCGGGAAATGCGTACGGAACACACACCTTTCCGGCACCGCCTTCTAATGTGAACCAGCCCTTAAGCTATTTGCTGAACCTCAGTGGGTGAACAGATCTGGCATGTAATTACTTTTTACAGGATGCCAAAGGTGCCCTCTCCTCCTCTCTGCTGGTGCTTGTGGTGGTAGCTCAGAAAGTAGCTAATTAAGCTTGGTCTGTGCTTGATTTGCTTCAATGAAGGGCAGGGAAAACATTGAAGGCCTAATAGACCACTGCTGTCTCCATAAAGAGGACCTGTAAATGTAAAATATTAGATTGAAATAAAACTATTAAAACATTTTATATATAGTTTTTTTTAATATATAATATTTTTTTTTTGTGTACCCCCTTCATTCCTGTAATATCCCAATGCACGCAGGGCCTGTATGTTAAGGTGACCAGACTTTTAAAACGAAATCTGGGGACTTGTGTTTTTTTTTTGTTTTGTTTTTTGGCGCTGGGCACAGGACTGCATAATACAGAAAGCGCTGGGCACAGGACTGCATAACTGTCAGGGCTGGGCTCAGCTCTTCCTTCTCTGAGCTGGCCACTCGGCTAATTGCCAGCTCCTCACCTGTTGATATCCTGCTCGTCAGTCCTGCCTACTTAAGCCGTCCAGCCCAGATGATCTCTACCTTCGCCTTGGTCACATCTCTAGAGATGCTCTCCTGTGTTCCTGTTAAAGACTTGCTTGGCTGACATTCCTTCTGGCTCCAGATTCTGCTTGTTGTTCTACGCTGTTCTCTGGCTACCTGATGTTTTGGCTTGTCTGACTATCCGTTTCCGCTTCCTGAACTCTGGCTATGTTTTGACTACGTTTACCTTTTTTATTACTATTAAACAAGTGTGATTAAACTGTGCATTATTGTCAGAAACCGTGAATCAGACTGAGACAGAAGTACAGAGCGCTGGGCACAGAACTACATAATATACAGGAGGGTATTAATAAACCTCTGAACCCTACACTCTATGCCTATGTACAGAGGACACCTCTGCCCCCACATTCATAGCTCACCTCTGCAATTTTCTCTCACAGATTATCTCTGCGCCACCTCTTAGCCCTTCCTCCACAAAAGCTAAACTCTCCATCTCTTAATGCAGCTGCATTAGCTCTGACCCCTGCTCCCCCACTGCCCTCATCTGTGTATAAACAGACCCCCCACCCCCTTCCACCATCTGCTCACCTCCCGGTCTCAGCCCTCCACACAGTCTAGCTCTGCCTCTCCTCCACTGAACAACAGCAGGAGCGGCAGTGAGATCGTCCAGCAGGGGGCGTTAGCATCCGAGTCGCCAGGCTATTTCTCAGCAAGCATGGGATGCCCTGTCTTTGTTAATCCGGCCCTGAATTTGGGGACAAAACCGGGGACAGTGTCCTCAGTCCGGGGACTGTCGCTGGAAACCGGGGACATCTGGTCATCCTACTGTATGTAAACATAAATTGTGCCACACATGTGAAGTATCACCGTGAAGGTCAGAGTGAGAAAAATAATTCTAGGGCCATAATCCACAGTTAATCTTAAAGGGATAGTTCACCTTTACCACAAAACTGCCTATGCAGATAAGGAGCATCTGTAGATAAAAAAAACAACTGTGCAGCTCTGACTAAAGTTGAAAAATGCCCTTGTTATAGGTGTAGGCATTTTACATACCTTATGAAGCCTGACTGAAATACTCCCAGGAAGTTGCTAAATGAGGCCTAGTCATCACTGCTCCCCTCCACCATCACAGGAATGAGCCCTCAAATGTTGAGCTCAGAGATACTGCATCAGGGGGAAGAGAGTATGTGAGGGGGTTTACGTCAGAGAAAGAGCTCACTCCTGTTATGGTGGAGGTGAGCAGTAATGACTAGGTCTCAATTAGCAACGTCCTGGGAGTATTCCAGTCAGGCTTCATAAAGAATGTAAATGGCTTACACCTATAGCAAGGGTGTCTAAAACAAACTCTACATTTCTGACTAAAAATGAATAATCTACAAACATCCCTTACTGGCATAGGCAGTTTTCTTTGTAAAGGTGAACTATACTTTTAACCACTTTGGCCTGGGCAGGAAGGGGGTACAAGTGCCCGGTATTCATTTTCAGCTTTCAGGATTGTGGCACTTTGACGATTGCGCTTTCATGCAATACTTTGAACTAAAATGATTAAATACCACCAAAAGAAAGCTCTAGTCGTGTACCCTAATTAAATTTTATCACAGCTGGGTTGTTTTTATTTATTTTTTTGCTAAATAAATGGAAAAAAAACAAAAATTTGGAAAAAAAATACAATTTTCTGCTATAAAATTTTGTAAATAAATAATTGTTCTTAAATTTATAAATTAGGCCAAGACGTATTTTGCTACATTTCTTTGGTGAAAATAACCCAGATCAGTGTATATTATTTAGTCTGTAGGAAAGTTATATACCATAGTTTGTGAACATTTCAGGACAGTACAGATCTCCCCCAAATGACCCCTTTTTGGAAAGTAGACAGTCCAAGGTATTTAGCAAGAGGCATGGTGAGTTTTCTGAAGTTTTGTCATTTTTTGGGGGAAAATTAAGAGATTAAATAAAGTATTCTTTTTTTTTTTTTAATATACTGTCATTAGTACAGTAAAGCGTCATCATATAACTGGTGTGGCAGTGATCAGGGACACTGCCTGGTGACAGTATTTATATAACCGAGGTGGAGTTCACCCTTTTCAGAATTAACCCCGCCTCCCTTTCGTTAATCTTGATGTCCAGTTCCTTCTCCCACTTCTCGATATATGGCGGACTCACCACACCCTCTAGTTTGTTCAGTACTCTGTAGATCTTAGAGACCCCCACCCCCCCTTTTTTTTTCTCCATACATATTTTCTTCAGGGGGAGTAGGTTCTCTGTTGACCTAATTGGCTGCGGAAGTGAGTCAACAAAATGTTTCAATTGCTTATACCACCATAAATCTATGATAAACCATTCATCTTTGGCTTTTAGTTCTTGAAATGTACACATCTTGCCCTGTCTCGCGACGTCTTTTAATTGGGCATCATCCTTCAAAATCCACCTCCTGTCTAATGTCAGGTGCCCCCCACCCCCCTTTCCTCTTATCTTTAGTTAGTTGTGTAAAATTTATTTGGGGTTTTTTCCCCTCTCCATATGAACCTTAGGAACATGGTGTGCAGTCTACTAAAGTAGATCTGTGGGATTTGGATTGGGAGCATTTGCATTTTGTAAATGATTTTTGGCAGGATTGTCATCTTGAATAAATTGATTCTTCCTCCCCATGAAAGTTGGTTTCATGAGATTCTATTCAATTCGGTCTTGATCTCGTTAAGGAGTGACATAAAATTAGCCTGGAATAATGACTCTTTTAGATATGGTTATTTTAACTCCTAGGTAGTTGAGCTCTTTTATCCCCCATTTGAATGGGAAAAACTTTTGATATGCATTGTCTCCTACTTTGCCTTTGTTAATATCTAGCGTTTCCGACTTGGTCGCATTGACCCAGAAGTAGGACAGCCTGCCGTAGTCTTTTATGATCGCTATCAGATTCGGAAGAGTAGTCCTCGGGCGGGTGACATAAAATAATAGGTCATCCGCAAACGCAGCTAATTTATACTCTTCTTCACCTATTTTGACCCCACTAATATCCGGACTTAGCCTTATCTTCGCTAGAAGGGGCTCCAATACCAACACAAACAACAGTGGGGAAAGTGGGCACCCCTGTCTTGTGCCATTGTACATTTTAAATGGTTCAGAGAGAATTCCATTTGTCTTTACTCTCACTGTGGGGTGTGTATATAAAGCCTTTATCCAGCTAAACATTCTATTCCCCCGTCCAATCTCCTCTAGAGTGTCCCACATGAAGTCCCAGTCTACCCTGTCAAAAGCTTTTTCAGCATCGATTGACAGGAGTAGACCTGGGACTCCACTATCTTTGATTTTCTGGGCTGGTTCTATTTCTGATTTCCCCTGACTTTGTCTTTATTTTCTCAATATAGTTAGTAATTTTCTTTTTTTTTCAAGGCCCTTGCTAGTAATTTGTTTGGTTTATTGCCGTTTATGTATCTATTTTTTTCACTAGATTATAAGCCTTACGCATTTCATGCTCAATTATATCCCTCCTCTCTTCTCTTCTCCTATGTAGTCTTGACAACACCTCCCCATCTCCCGATGTCTTATGTTGCTGTTTCAACTCATGGATTTCATTTGACAGGGCACTCTTCTCTTTTACCATTCTCTTTTTTTTTTTTTCCGATCCCACCATCATTAAGATGCCCCTGATATAAGCTTTGTGAGCCTCCCAAACTGTGGCCTCTGTTGATCTCCCCGGGCACATTTATTTTGAAGTACAGATCTAATTCTTCTTTGATCCTCTTTTCAATATCTTTATCTTGAAGAAGATCCTCATTCAGTCTCCAGCTTAAACCCTCTATTTCCATTTGTAGGCTGACCGGTGCATGGTCTGAGAAAGTCATGTTACCAATACTTACACCAGTGACCTCCTCCAGTAACCGGTGTTCAACCAGAAAGAAATCTATTCTCGAGTACGTCGCATGTACGGGGGAATAGAATGTATAGTCTCTTATGTTATTATGTTGCATTCTCCAAACATCCACAAGTTGGAGTTGGTACAACTTCTTTTTCAGTTTATTCACCCAAACTCCACCCATCCCCCGTGCATGGGACGTACTGTCTCTCGCTGGGTCCAGGCATAAGTTAAAGTCCCCAGCTATAATGGCCCCCCCTTTCTTAAATTCTTCAAACTTAGCCAAAGCTCCCATTAAATATCTAGATGTATTCTTATTCGGGCCATAGATGTTTGCCAGTGAGCAATCCGAGCCATTTATTTTACCTCTCAGAAAGAGATATCGTCCTTCAAAGTCAGTCATTCTCCCTTCCAGCTTGAACCTTACCTCCTTTTGCTCGCTTGGTCGGGGAGTCTCCATAAAACCATACTGGAAAATCTCTAGAAATGTTTTTTTGCACTTATTAATACAAAGATGTGTCTCTTGGAGCATTGCCACCTCAGCTTTCAGGGATTTCAATTCACTTAATATATTGGCCCGTTTATGAGAGAGTTCAGACCCCTTACATTGTAGGAAATTATATTTAAACTAGACATCTATTCTTACACTCGGATTTTTAACCCATCTGAGGGGTAGGAGCCCATTTCACGATAACTCCCCCTACCCTGACTCCCCTACCCACCGTACACCCCTACCTCCCTCACCCGCCCTTACCCCCTCCACTACCCCCTCCACAAACCAAACCCCCCTTCCCCCCCAAACCCACCCCCTCTGTCCTACTCCCTTGGGGGGTAATGGCCTCCCCATGGCCCCTGAAACCGTGGCCCTCCTATCTCCGCCCGGCCCTGCGGTTTACCCCCTGGAGGTTGAACTTTGGTATGTGATCGCTGGGCACCGCCCGTGCTCCCCCCATGTTTTGATTTGGGGGTGCACGCCCCTGCTCGGCTCCCCCCCCCCCCCGGGTGGGAACTGGTTAAACTGGTATGTTGCCTATAGGCAAATTTTGGGTACAATAGTTTTTTGAAAATTCATGGACGCATGCAATTTTAAAGCTTGACATGTTTGGTATCTATATACGAGACATAAACCCTTCTTGTATATTTTACCCAAAAATTGGGTATTATATTGTGTTTGTTTGCAGATTAATTTTGGTGTATTTTTTCCTGAAAATGTGTTTGATAAACTGTCATAAAAAGATTGAAACTACCTCTATTTTATTTGACAGGGCCTTTGCTTTCACAAAATATATAATTGTCCAGGGATTTAAAAGAGGAGTTCAGCTTAATTTTTTTCAAAAATCATACTTACCTAGGTGGCTGCAGCATCGTTCCCCCGCCGGCTCTAAGACTGAGAACCGAGCAATCAAAGACTGCTAATCGCTCAGTTCTCAGTGCTCTGTCAGCAGAGAGTCGGAGACTGCTCTGCGCCCCCCCCCCACGCTCACTGGTGCGCTGGGTTGTGGAAGGAGTGGGAGTGGCTGGCTCAGGCTCTCAGCAGCCCACTGAGAGGATGAGCCAGGTTACGGTCCAGTGTTGTGGGTGGATCCTGATTTTATTGTCACGATTTTGCCCCAGCCTGGACTCGCTCTGTGACATTACCCAACATCGAGCTTCAGCCTGCTTTTTGCTGATCCACAGGAGAAGTACAGCCAAACGAGCTTCAGCTGTACTTTTCTAGCAAAAATGTTTTAACATGGGTGGCATATAATAAAATTTCCCCAGTAGACATCTGCTTAAAATTTTGCTTCCCACTTAACTTTTATGTTTTTTCTTTTTGGAAGCATTGGAGAGTATATCAATGAGAAAGAGAACCACAAACTGTGTCTCAGACTAATGCCCCGTACACACGGTCGGATTTTCCGATGGACAATGTCCGATCGGAGCGTGTTGTCTGAAATTCCGACCATGTGTGGGCTCCATCGGACATTTTCCATCGGATTTTCCGACACACAAAGTTGGACAGCAGAAGATAAAATTTTCCGACAACAAAATCCGATCGTGTCAATTCCGACCGTGTGTGGCCTGTTCCGACGCACAAAGTGCCACGCATGCTCAGAAGAAATTCTGACACGGGACAGCTCGTTCTGGTAAACTTAGCGTTCGCAATGGATACATTGTTAAAATGGTTTAATACAGCGCACTCTCTTCTTCTTTATAATGTGACAAGAATTAAGTAGTTTTGATGCTCATATTCACACACACTTCTCACAAACTTCTTTTGTTACTATTTATCGGGATTCCCTCAATATATTTTGATTTCTCACATCTGACAACATATTTTTTTTTTTTTTTTTTGACTTTAAAAAAAGAGAAACACAAAAAAAGAATCTACATTAATTTTGTTTTTTGGGGATTTTGATTAGTACTCCCGAAAATGTTTGTGTGTTTTTTGTGACAACTTCCCACAACACCATTGATATGTTGTTCTATTTAATCTGTAGGAGATTGTTTGGTGTTGTTGTCCCTTGTTAATTTCACATTGTACTTTAGAAATGTACCTGAATTGTCACCAACAAACTGTCCTTTTTGGATGAAAACATACACAGGAGAGTAGAATTTACCTTAAAAAAATTTTATTAAGGGGTCACAACTATAAACAAAGAGGGAGGCAACGCTGGAGAAACTGCAGAAGTGGGCGAAGCCTTGGATCCCCAGGGCAGACATCAATTATTTAAAAGCAAAATTGGTGGCCTGAGGAGTCCTTATCTAAGGGAGGGCAGTCTGGTCCAGAAGTCACAGAGATCCGGAAAGCAGCAGATGACATCTGTGTCCCCAGGCTGTGGTCATACGAGAGACTGCATCTTCTGTCAGACCAGACTGAACACAGGGTCATCACTCTTTGGTCTTCCTTCCAGCCTTTGGCTGTGGTGGTGGAGTTGTGGCAGCAGGAGGAGGAGGAGGAGGAGGAGGAGGAGGACATCCGTCTTGTGTGTCAGTTCCCCACTCTCCCCCTTACGTAGGACTTTACAAATCAGGTCCTCAGAGATCATGCGTTGGCCCTCCTGCATGCCCTGCAATTTGGTGGCAGCCATGCAGGCAAAGGCCTCTTCAGGACTGGGGAAGGCTCTGAGGGACGCCGAAGCCTCCTGGATCAGCCTGTATGCTGAATCCTGCACAGGACTGGGAGTCATCTTCCTGGCTCGTTTGAGTCTCAGGTTCCTCCCCTCCGCCTGCCACATAGTCAGGCTGCGACTTGTCCCAGGCTTCTCTTGGCTGCCACTTAGCCCCTCCTCCTCCTGGCTGCCACTAATCCCGCCTCCTCCTGGCTGACACTAATCCCCGCCTCCTCCTGACTGCCACATTCCACAGCCTCCTCCTGGCTGAGGTCTTCCTGTGTATGAAAAAGGGACATAGTTTTAGTATTGTTTTCATCAATCACACACAATTTTCACCTCCTGACTGCTGCAAATTGAATGTTAACAAATATAACTGACTATCATTCTGAGCTCAGCATTTGCATTCTTGTCCCAATTTTGGGTGCCCACTACTGTCTATTGATATGTAAAACACTTTTTTTAATCAGCAATTATTGATCAATAATAACATCTAGTAAACATCATTTATATATTGCCCAGAAATCTGTAGAAGAATGCTATACCTGACTCCAGCTGGGCTCCTCCACTTCTTCCTGGCTGGAAGGCCCAGGTTGGACATCGGAAGCCTCAGCTGGGATGGAAGGAAGCGTGGAAGGAAGAGTTGAGAGAGATTCCCTGACTTCAGTGTGGTCTGACAGAAATCGCAGTCTCTCGTAGTACCACAGCCTGGGGATATAAACGTCATCTGCTGCAGCTCCGGACCTCTGGGAATCTGTGACCTTCTTGCGCTCCCTCAGATATGTGCTCTTCAGGCCACCAATTTTTGCTTTTAAATAGGGGATGGTTGCTGTGGGGACCACCGGCTTCACCAACTCCAGCAGTTTCTCCAGCGCTGCCTGCCTCTTCTGTTTATGGTTATAGTGGGGGTGTCTCACTTACCACAGACAGGGCAGCTCCCTGTACTTGTCTATGAACAGGGGCAGGAAATTGTGGTCGTTGAACCCATCCATTTTCTCTGCAAGACACAACACAATCTTGTTACAATATAGGCTTCCATTTCGAAGCAGTATAGGCCCAAGTTTAGATCCTACCTTTGTTAGCACGATCAGCGTCTCCGATGCTCCTTCCTCCGCTCACAGATCGTACGTAAGACGCGCGCGTTACGATTTATACACACTGCGCATGCGTATAACTCCGCCCGCCCCTGACGTTCTTTCTATTCTATTCCCCGCCCCTTTTCGTTCGGCGCAGTGGAGGAAGAGCACATGGCGGATAGACAACAGGATCGTGCTAATTACAGCAACGAGGAGGAGGAGGAGGAGGAAAGGCCGGAGCCTGAAACGTCCCGATCCAGAAGGAGATTAAAGGACTCAAATATGTCCTTTGGGGAGATGTTGGAGATGGTGGACATCCTGAAGAAGGCCGACTATGATGGAAAGTATGGGCCTTACCCCAACCCCAATATACGAAAGGCCAAGATCATGGCGAAAGTGGTCAGGAGTCTGCACCGGAAATTCGGGGTACGAAGATCGAAAGATCAGCTCAGGAAGTGGTGGTCGGACCTGAAATTACGAGAACATGAGCAGTACAGAAAGATCCGGAGAGTGCTGCAAAAAAGTAAGTATTTGTGCTGTGTTCCTATTCTTTTTGTGTTTATTACGTTCGTGCTGCTCCATGTGCTTTTTGGAACTGTTGTACAGTTTAAAATGTCAACTTTCATGTTCATGGGCACATTATTCGTTTGGATCACACATTTTTATTTCGGACTATAAAATACCATTGTTTAGGCCATATGCATTTGGCCACCATTTTGATGCCCTATACTTGTCTTCAAAGAATTGGGTTGTGTAGATGGCTTTGTTAATAGAATGAAATGCAAACTAGATTGTGTGTAAGGAGAGGACACTGAGCAGCTGTTTTCACATCTGGACACTGGAGCACTAGTGTGGGACCCCAGAACACCATTTTTATTAGGGGGGCCACACAGGTGCTCCAGTGTATACTATAGGGGGGGATACATCTGTGAAGCTTGTACAAAACAGGTAAAGTATTGCAGCTTGACAAAGGACACTAAAAAATATACATCTTGGAACTCTGCTAAAATAGATCATTGTACCCCACTTCCAAGCAATGTTTCATCGTTATAGTTCTGACATTAAATATCTGTGTGCTAATTATACCATTTTTGTTTTACATAGGGGAGAAAAGACTTGGAGGACACCCCTCATCCGAGGAGACCAGAGCCCCCCCCTCTGGAAGAAGGGGAAATCCCAACAACACAAGATGAGCAAGAGGAAGAAGACGTGGTGGAACTAGTCACCACAACAGGTGAGTGTCTGCAACCACAGGCTCAGATAAGAGATGGATGGCGGCATTTTTTTTAGACCTAATTTATTTTGGGGTTCCTCTCTTTTTAGGTGATCGTGAGGTTGTGGATGAAGATCCTTTCACATCCGAAAGTGCCCAGATCCTGATCGGGGAGATCATGGGGTGTAATTTACAATTGGAAAACATCAAGCAAAACATCAATGATGTTATTACAAAATATAAAAACATCATTGATGTTTTGGGGCGAGTTTAAAACCCCTCCAAATCACTTTCTTCTTTTGTGTGCTACAATGTGCGAAATGTTTTTGTGATTTTTCCCAAAGCCAAATTTGGAGGATGCACACAGTGTGTCAACATGTGCTATCTGCCATCACGGGAGATCAATGGACGCGTTTTGGGGGTGCAACCCCTTCCTCAATAATAAAGTAGCGGTGAGGAAGGGCTTTCTCCCCCAAAACACGTCCCTTGATCCCCCCTGATGGCAGATAGCACATGTTGACATTGTGAAATTGGTGTACATCTTCCAAATTTGGCTTTTCCAGGGGTGATTTCCCCCCATCTGAACGCAATATCAAACACAGTTCCTAAATACTCATGTCTGATATTGCCTTCCAGTTCTACCAAATGTGAACTTTGTAAGATCAAGATTTGTGTCTTTCTTGTAGGTTTTACACAGGCCTGTTTTCTATAAAATGCACATTTTGATTTTGGATAATGACACCACAAAAATTGTTATACAACAAACATGTTGGTTTGTCAGAAAAACCTTTGGTAAATGCACATGTGATTGTGCAGGTATTAAAAAGATTGTTCATCAAGAATGTGTGGATTATTGTCTCAACGCTACAACACTTTTGGGGTGATGTAATTGTTGTTTTATGAGAAAATGGGGGTAATTTCCTAAGGGCAAATCCACTTTGCACTACAAGTGCAGTTTCAGTGCAGTTGCAAGTGCACTTGTAGTGAAAAGTGTCTTTGCATTTAGTAAATAACAGCCAACAGTGCTTTGTACAAGGTTACACAATCACGACATTTTCTGCACTCCACACATTTCTGTCAGGGTCAGCTCAAACAAACACAAGCAGTTAATGTCCACAAAGAAGAGCCTGGGGGGAGATGCCTGTCGAGAACCTGAGGTCCTGCAGGCTTCTCCCTGTGGCCAAATACCGCAAGGTAGCGACCAACCTCTGCTCCGCAGTGATGGCTTGCCTCATGCAGGTATCCTGCCTGCTGATATAGGGGGTCAGCAAAGCCAACAAACGGTGAAACACGGGGTCCGTCATCCTGAGAAAGTTCCTGAAATCATCAGGATTATTCTCACGGATCTCACAGAGCAAAGGCATATGACAGAACTGGTCACGCTGAAGCAACCAATTCTTGGTCCATGAACTCCTCCCCACCCTGTTCATGGACTGGACTTGTGTCAAGGTCAGGACCCCAACACCAAGCCCCCGCACAGCACGAACTCTACGAGGAGTACGCATACGAAACATGGCTAGAAAACGGTCGGCTGCTCAGAACGAAGTAACAGAACGCACTGAAGAACAGCAAGGCCTGTGAAGAGCGACCTGAAAAACAGCAACGAGCAGGCAAGATTACACAGAAAACTCCGATACGAACTGACTGCACGCACTGAAGAGCAAATACAAACCCACAAGCACAAACTAAATGGCAGAAAACGATCTGAAAGCCACGAGTCTGAAAAAGCGCGAATCGTCTCTCACCAAACTTTTACTAACACCAGATTAGCAAAAGGAGCCCAAAGGGTGCCGCGCTTGGTTCTGAACCGGCCTTTTCTAGTCTCGTCGTACGTGGTGTACGTGACCGCGTGGTTGTCGATCGGAAATTCCGACAACTTTGTGCGACCGTGTGTAGGCAAAACAAGTTTGATCCAACATCCGTCGGAAAAAATCCTAGGATTTTGTTGTCGGAATGTCCGAACAAAGTCCGACCTTGTGTACGCCCTATAAGTGTATCTAAAGGCAAACCTTTTATTTAGTTTCGGATAGAGTGGTGAGGGAGTTAAAATCTCTGTCATGTTTTTATTATTGTATTGTCCTCACTCATAACATTCACCCTCTGTATTTGTGCTGGAGACCATTGTCCCCTGGACTAAAAGGGAGGAAAAAATCCAAAATTTTGAGTTATGAATGGAACATGGAGAGGATTTTTCCAATGACAACTATCTAAGAGCCCTTGCACACTGGGGCGGGGGGCGGCGTCGGCGGTAAAACGCCGCTATTAGCGGCGTTTTACCGTCGGTATGCGGCCGCTAGCGGGGCGGTTTTACCCCCCGCTAGCGGCCGAGAAAGGGTTAAATATCACCGCAAAGCACCTCTGCAGAGGCGCATTGCCGGCGGTATAGCCGCAACGTCCCATTGATTTCAATGGGCAGGAGCGGTAAAGGAGCGGTATACACACCGCTCCGAAGATGCTGCTAGCAGGACTTTTTTTACCGTCCTGCCAGCGCATCGCTCCAGTGTGCAAGCCCTCGGGGCTTGCACACTGGAATGAAAGTAGCGGCACTTTCGGGGCGGTTTGCAGGCGCTATTATTAGCGCAATAGCGCCTGCAAACCGCCCCAGTGTGCAAGGGCTCTTGGAGGGAATTTATGTCACTTTGGTAAGACTTCCTGTTGGATAAGAAGTGATGGTAATTATCTCTCTAAAATCAAGTTTGTAGGCAGGTGCTATGAGTCTTCCTGAGGATTGGTGACCAGAATTGGACAGTATATTGTAGATATGGCACAAATGACTACAACCCAGGGTTGAAGAAAATCCCCATGCAAGTTCACTGCAGTTAGCTAAAGAAGTAGAAAGCCAAACTGGGGTGATTTTTTCCAGTAACACAATACGGCCTACTCTGTAGAGGAATGGCATGCAAGGGTGTCGTGCACGAAGAAAGCCTCTCCTAAAGCCCATGCACAAAAACGCTCGCCTAGAATTTGCCAGGACCCATGCTGAAAAAGAAGAGGACTATTGGGACTCGGTCTCATCACTCCAGAGTACAAAGATAAATGTTTTTGGAACTGATAGCTTCAAAACAGTATGGCATCGCAAAGGTGAGGAGTACAAAGAAAAATGGATGGTGCCTATGGTGAAAGATGGTGGCGGCAGTGCCCCTTTTATGGGGCTGCATGAGTGCTGCTGGTGTCGGGAAGCTGAATTTCATTGATGGTACCATGAATTCACAGATGTACTGCTCTATATTGAAAGAGAAGATGCTACCATCACCCCATACCCTTGGTTGTTGTGCACTTTTCCAACATGACAATAATCCAAAACAAACATCTAAGGTCACTGTTGTATTGCTGAAGACGAACAGGGTGAAAGTGATTCAGTGGCCAAGTATGTCTCTTGATCTGAACCCAATTGAACACCTATGGGGAATTCTAAAGAGACAGGTTGAGCACCACTCTCCATCCACCATCCAGGCTCTAAAAGAGGTCATTTTTGAAGAATGGAAAAAGATAGATGTTACAATATGTCGGCAATGCGTTCATTCCATGTTCAACGTGTTCATTCCATGCCTAGAAGACTTGGTGCTGGCCTCATAAATCACAGAGGTCATACAAAATACTAGATGTAGTAGTTTTTGTTGTGGGGTGTATTCATTTTTGCATAAACTAATTTCAGTTATTTTATTAACCTTACTTTCATGTAATGAGCTAAACAAATGTTCTATAAGACTCAGTTTTGTAAAAATTTTGGAAATTGTTCTTGTGCTCATTGAGATATTGATTAAAATCCTACTTTTCAAAAGGGGTGTACTCATATATGCTGAGCATACTAGCACATTATAAAATTACCTTGCAGGGTAAAACTTCTTTTTTTTTAAATACATATACTTTACTACCGCTTTAAGAGTTCACATTGCAGTAAGCTGAAGGACATTTTTAGGTAAATGTAAGAGGAAATACTAGCTTGTGGGAACATTTTACTGCTAGTCTAATGCAAATCACTTTTCTTTCTTTTTCTTTCTTTCATTATGTCTGATTAGTGTTGGGTCATGTGATGGTGACGAGAAGCTGTAATAAGATCCATCAAGACACATGACTTCTCCAAATTCCTCTGTTTAACTAAAGCCTCACCGATTTATATTCAGGTTTATTTTTATTGCAGTTATTTTCTAACGTAAGCAGTATTTCCTTAATCAGCAGAGCTCTAGGGGTTGAGGTTTTTTCAAATTGTATTACGTAAGTAAAAGTGATTTACACAAAAGAAAAGAAGAAAAAACAGAGAACTTAACGTTTTGACAAAAAAAAAAGTACCATGATTTCCAGATACTTCTTTTTGAAAAAGCTAAACACGGCTTACAGGCTCAATTTGCAGCACTTCCAAGGGGCGGCCGTGGAATCTAAGATGGCGGCGGAACGGCCACTATACGAGGCAGCTCACACAGGGATCCCGGTCTCATTTTCCTGGTGGGACTCATTGCAAGAGGCGGTATGTGGAGGGGCCCCCATTCTCACATCAATCGGGGGCCCGACATCACCAGCTACCACGGTGTCTCTCTTGAATCAGACCCTGGATGACATGCTCATGTCCCCCTCAGTTGCAGCCTCACCAAGGCCCAATGTGATTTATCAGGAGATGGGGCAGCACACCCCACAGCCCCATGACATCTCCCTCATGTTTACTAGGTTTGCAGAGATGCTGGACAGGGGCCTAGCTCAGACTGCAGCCAGAATTACCTCTGACATTAAAACAGATCTCCAGCTTTTGGGCTTTTGCATTGAGACGTTGGAAAACAGAGTGGACGCCACAGTAGACCGGGTTAACCAGAACACTGATTGCTTCCCAGATTTGCATAACCAACTGGAGGGGGCCAAAATTGACGACCTTGAAAATAGGTCAAGAAGGCTCAACTTCAGAATCAGAGGACTGCCTGAGACCATTACTGATATACCAGAAGCAGTACACTCCCTCATTAAAAGCCTCATTCCACACATCCGACCCCACAAACTGGAGCTTGATTGGGCCCACAGGGCCCTGGGACCCCTCCAACCTGATGGACTGCCTTGTGACATTGTGGTCAAGCCACACTACTATAACGGTAAAGAGGAAGTTGTTATGAGAAGGGCTTGCTACACTCCGCAAATCCAGATTATGGGACATCTAATTCAAATCTTTTACTGATATTTCCTCTTTCACCATTCAGAGAAGGCGAGCACTGAAACCCCTTCTGACAGTGCTGACGCAGAAGAACATCAAATATTGGTGGCTTTTCCCCTTCAGATTTTCTAGATTTCCGGAAGGAGAGAGCCTTCTACAGAAACTTGGTCAGGCTGGAGGTGGAGGACTGCATTGGAGAAGGTGGATCTCTGGGAATTATGCCCAAACGACCACCCCCGTCTAGCCCACTCACCTCTCTGTGGCAGAAGCCTGAAAATAAAAAAACCAAAGGAGGAATAACCCCCTGATCTGAAGAACTTCTTCATTTACCTCCTCTCATCCTCCTTTTTGGGGCTGGACCCATTCGGCCCCCTCTGCATTAATGCCCACCTGGACTTACAAACCCATTGACCCCCAAGGAGCTCCTGTTTCACCTTTTGATCCAGCATGTCTCTTATAACTTATCGCAACAGCTTATATACTGTCTGGTTATAACTCACCTGGATTTACTGAATTTAGCCTCGGACCAATCACCATGGAGCAACTTACCCTCTATATAGTTCTGGCTTTCCAGGAATCCGTGGACTATTTAACGCTCTTTAACTCTCTTAGACCTGGTTTTCTCCTAGTCTTGTTTGCTGTCATCACAATTTTCTAGGGGGCACTCACAGTCCTTATCCACATTAAAGCGGGGTTCCACCCAAATTTTGAACAATATCTGTATGTATTCTCTTCCTTGCCTAGATGCTGACATGCCGTTTAAAAAAATTTAAATCGCCGTAATTACCTTTTATTTTTCTATTCTTCTTTGCACTTCCTGGTTCTCCTCCCATGGGAGTAGGCGTGTTTCTAGCCTCTCCCAGACTCCTGGGAGCTAGTCACAGGCTTCCCAGGATGCCACTGAGCATGTGCGGGAACGAGCGGTGAATGCTGGGAGCACAGCATTCACCACATCCAGGAAATAAATGCTTGTGGGCTTCAAATGCCCACAATGAAGATGGAAACCGCCTGCAGTGAATAATATAAGTTATTCTTTCCGACAAAATCTGACACAGGCGGACATATTACACACAATATGTGAGTATGTAATGCTGAGAAGAAAAGTTTGTGAATGAACTAAAAAAAAAAAAACGATAGATAGGTGGACCCCCGCTTTAAGGCTCTGCCTGGTGGGACGGATACAGTCTCTGCCCGCAGGGAGGTTTTATCTGTCCCTGCATCAAAAGCAATATTAGAGCTAGACAAGAAGCAGCAGGAGTGGTACAGAAAGTCCAGATCCACAGAATGAATGAAGAAGAATTGGGAGAGCATTGCTTTGTAGGTCCTCAGGTACAACTTCCTTTCCAGCTAGGAGAACAATGAGCAGCACAGTAGTGGTATTACCAAATCTCATTTCTGCTCTGGTGAGACTAAAGCCTGGTACACACTAATAGTACCAAAAACTGACAGCTCCGGTCAATGCAGCTGTACTAACGATCTGATGTCAGTACAGCAATCCCCCCGCTGAGCTGTTGTGCCCTACTCTGGTCAGCCCTCTCAGCCTTTGGCTGAGAGCGGGGATCGGGAGCCAGTTGGCTGCTGGCTTTCCAGCATGCTCGGCTTCTGTTGAACTGGCTGACATACACTTGAATGTCGGACGTTTTTTAATGAACTGGCCAATGTCTCCCAACATTCTGCACGTGTGTACTAGGTATAATCATTAGAAGTATAGGGCCTTAGATTCACTACAAAGGCTGCCCAGCATAATTTTTGTGCGTTCCCGTGCATTCACCAGCCCATTGAAATTAATGGGCCAACAAAAAACACTGCATGGGAACGTTCAAAACTGCACCTTCAAATGCATCTTTTATGCTGAGAACCAGCCCGTAGAGTTCACGTCCAATTTAAAGTCCAGTGCAGATACATTCAGTAATTATTTATTTATTCTGCAATATAAAGAAGCCATTGTGGGGTGTGATAATGTAATTTCATGTAGCAGTTTGGTCAAGCAGGAACATCCCATGGATGGTAGGAACACCTAAAACTCCGCACTGGGTGGCAACAGGACTAGAAACTATGGCTGTGAACAGGTTTGTAATTTAATTATGGTGGAGCTCTGTAGCAAAACCATTGGGGGGGGGGGGGGTCAATGCTGTATCAAGGCCCAGGTCTAGGGTGGCACTTTTGCAGGGGGGGCAGCACAAAAACAGGCCCCGCCGGCTTATGCTACATTTTTAGTGTAGCGCCAGTCTTATGGGGCGGACTGGGCCGGAAGGCAAATCGGTCTGGCTCCCCCATAAAGAGTCCATATGCGGGCGGCCGGTGTTCTGCAACTGTAGGGGGGGGGGGGGAGCGCTTATAGGTTTCCCTGTCCTATCATCACAGCGGTCCTATCGCCTGAGTTCTCAGCTACAGAGAGACAGATGGTATGTCGGGAGGCTGAAACTGTCTGGAGGAGAAAGTCAGCTGATGGGCACAGGCCAGTAGAGTGAAGGGGGAGGGGAGGAGCACTTTGAGGAGACCCCATGTCAGAAGAGGTGCAGTGGGGACATGTAAAGGGAGCCAGGCAGGATGTAAGTACCTAGTCTGAAAGGAAAACCACACCAGTTGAGAGGAAATTGCAGGAAAACATCCTAGGTGCCACGGGGCTTCTAATCTGGGTAGTAGGGATGGTGCAAGCTATTTACTAGAAACCCCTGAGGGCTTTAGAGCTTGCAATGATGCATATGGCAGTTAAATGTTAAGAAATCTTATTTATTTGCCTTTGGCAGAGGAGTTGCTATATATTATAGTGACTTACCATAGATATCAACTACTGGTGATCTATATAGGGGGTAGGTGTTAATGTTTATACAGTAGTTGACTAGATTAGATAGCATAGGGTACCCAGGGTAGAAGGAAAGCTAATTTGGGTGAAACTTGCATGGCACTTAACTAGCTGCCATAGGGATTTTAATCTAGGGATGGATAGACACAAGGGAGTCGAGACACTGACATGGTCACCTAGCAGGTAGGTAGTAGGACTTGCCTGCAATTCTTTGCTTGTGTCAGTTGTACGTATTAAGGAATCTTAATTTTTTTTTCTGTTACATAGTAGGGGAGGTTGAAAAAAGACACAAGTCCATCAAGTCCAACCTATGTGTGTGATTATATGTCAGTATTGCATTGTATATCCCTGTATGTTGCGGTCATTCAGGTGATTATCTAATAGTTTCTTGAAACTATGGATGCTCCCCGCTGAGACCACCGCCTGTGGAACGGAATTGCACATCCTTGCCGCGTACACGCGGTCAGAATTTCCGACAACAAATGTTCAATGTGAGCTGGTTGTTCGCAAATTTTGACCGTGTGTAGGCTCCATCGAACATTTGTTGTCGGAATTTCTGACAAACAAAATTTGAGAGCTGGTTCTCAAATTTTCCGACAACAAAATCCACTGTCGTAAATTCTGATCGCGTGTACACAACTCCGACACACAAAATTCTACGCATGCTCGTGATCAAGCAGAAGAGCCGCACTGGCTATTAAACTTCATTTTTCTCAGCTCGTCGTACGTGTTGTACGTCACCGCGTTCTTGATGTTCGGTATTTCCGACAACATTTGTGCGACCGTGTGTATGCAAGACAAGTTTGAGCCAACATCCATTGGAAATAAATCCAGGATTTTGTTGTCAGAATGTCCGATCGTCTGTACGCGGCATTACAGTAAAGAACCCTCTACGTAGTTTAAGGTTAAACCTCCTTTTCTTCTAATTTTAATGAATGGCCACGAGTCTTGTTAAACTCCCTTCTGCAAAAAAGTTTGATCCCTATTGTGGAGTCACCAGTACGGTATTTGTAAATTGAAATCATATCCCCTCTCAAGCGTCTCTTCTCCAGAGAGAAAAATTTTAGTTCTCGCAACTTTTCCTCATAACTAATATCCTCCAGACCCTTTATTAGCTTTGTTGCCCTTCTTTGTACTCGCTCCATTTCCAGTACATCCTTCCTGAGGACTGGTGCCCAGAACTGGACAGCATACTCCAGGTGCGGCCGGACCAGAGTCTTGTACAGCGTGAGAATTATCGTTTTTTCTCATTGATTGATTGAGAAAAATTAAACATATGGATTTATTTGTTCCTGCCCCCAATCCTTCCTTTGCTCAATGTCTGGACCAAATACCTTCATGGCTGTGCTATATGTTTTCTTCTGCACCATTGGCATGGTTATGTCCTCTTAGTCCTCTCCATAAATTTATCAGAAATTTGTGCTTAAAGTAGAACTATGGGCAACATTTTTTTTCATTTTGGATAGAGTAAGGGAGGGTTATAGCCCCTGACAGTTTATTTTTTTGACATCAGGAAGGGGTGTGGCCTTGACAGGAAGGGGTGGGTCATATTTAAATTAGGGGGTGTGCGAGTTTAGTCAGGCCTAGGGCAGCACAAAACCTAAATACACCACTGAGGGGGGGTGCGCTGTCTGCTTCTGTGATTTGTATATCCAAGGTAATTCCATTCTATCTGCCTTGATTTTCAAAGTGCTATTTTTACTTGCCTAAATTTCTAGATTGTAAGCTCTAAGCAGAGCAGGGCCTTCTGATTCCTCCCGTATTGAATTGTATTGTAACTGTGCACATCGCTCTACAACATGAGGGCAGGTGTTCTGACATATAGTGTCCTCCTATCAGATAGTGTCCGCCCCGTACTGCGCAGGCGCAGCGCCTGCGCAGTACGGAGCAGCAGGAGATGCCGAAAATGTCCGAAGTTGATCAGCTGACCATCAGTTGTACACGGAGCTTGGGCACCTGTTAGCGATGGCTGTGTAAGAGGGCCCCTCGCGGGCTCGCTTCGCTCGCCACGCTTCGGGCACGGCCTCGCTGCGCTCGGCAACTATTTATTCTAACTCTATGTCCACTTGGATAGTAGGGAATGATCCTGGACATAGGGTAAGAATAAATGCGCAGGCGCCGTGTACAGCTGACGATCAGCTGTTGAACTTCGGAGACTTTCGGCGTCTCGTTTGTCCTCCGTACTGCGCCTGCGCAGTACAGGGCGGACACTTCTGGATAGGGGACTGTATTCGACAAGACACCGGCAGTAAACTGTTGGCGCTATATAAACATAGAGCTACCCCCGCTGGTGAATGAAGGTATCCCCCACTCTGCACAGCCAGACACACAGAATTTTCCACCTCATGCTGGAAACAGGAATCAGTTCTTGCAGCTTTGTTTTTTTTTGTATTTTATTGGGGGCATTGAACTTGGATAGGGTTGAGAGTATTATGGGATGCCCAGGACAGTAGAATTTTTCAGGGACACAAACTATATACACTTCTCCTTCTACCTCCAGCACAATCTTGCTTGTAAAATTATAACTCCAGGACCAGCTGGCACTGTTTGGTTGATCCAACAAAAGCTCAGTTAGATCTGTAGCAAATGTCCTTTACAGGCAGGGACCGCTGGCTCCTTTGGTAGTGTAGCACAAAAGAAAGTCCAATTGCTCAGCTGTCTTACTCCTGTGGTTACTGATCCCAGCACCACCTCTTCAGGCTTTAACCTTTAACCTTCCTGCATCCATCCCAGACTGCTTGCACTCAGTCCTCCCAGGCATGCCTCTCAGTCCTTCTGACTGTAGACTCACCAGCCCTCCTGGCTGTCTTCCTCCCTGGAGATTTGCCCGGCAGTGTCCTCTTGCTGTCCTCCACTTGCTCCTGTGCCTCTGGTCAGGACATTTCTGCGTGTCGTGAAAGGGTCCCGTCTGCATCCGAGCCCAGGCCCAAGGCCCCCCCCCAGACTAGGGGCTGCCTTAAGGGCCACCGACAGCCTAACACTCCAGCTCGTTTTTCTGAAAACGCACCAAAGATGCAGGACATTTGGTGCCCTGTCAAAAAAGTCAATGGCTTTTGACCTAGGGTGAGCCAGGCCTGTCTAACTGAGCAATATTTCTGGATATGTGACTCACTCAAGTCGAGTGTTCTGATTTTTTTCTTTTATTTATTTATTTTTACTTGTTTTGCTCGGCTTTGCTCTTTGTGTTTTTGTTTGTTTTCATTTACTAAAAATGTACTTATGGCTGGTTGTAACTTTGTTTTTATGCTGTGAGTTTGGCATAATATTTGTACTATGCAAAGCCATAAATTAAAAAAGAAAAAAAAAAAGGAAACGGGACTGCAGCTAAAACCACTGGTAAAACACATTGAAATTGCACATACACCTGCTCTGCGGCTAAACCGCAGTATGCCAGTGTGAACTCAGACTAATATAAAATAGAAGGAAAAAGCTAGGTGTGATTTTTGAACAAGTAAAAAAGTAAGCAGCAATTTTTAAGCTGTCCTGTCTGAATGGAAATGTACATGCAGTAGGTGTTATCCCAATTTGTCTGCAAAATGGAAATACACTTTAACTCCACCTTCTTATGATAAGCCCCAAGGGTTAAATACTTCTAAAGGGATGCAGACAATGCAGCTTTTCTCAGAACACAGAGAGCACCAGGTGGATAGAATGAACCAGTCACTCCCTTTCAGAATCAATATCATCTGGGGAAATGGTGAAACAAACACCTATTACTTCTGAGCAACAGAGGGTAGGAAGCTTAGCTGTCATAAAATTGCTGCACTTTTCTGTTCTGTCTCTAGATGGCCGGGTATCTGGTGACATTAGATAAGACAAGGGCATGAATGGGGTGTCTCAGCCAATGGGCAGGGATTTTCTTGGGTCCCTTGGCCTGCTGGGAGAGTCTATTGATTTGGGCGAGGTCAGGTGATCGGGGTTCTGTGCCACCTGGATGGGTGTCTGGGTAGACATGTGTTGAGCTACCCTGGGCTGCTAGGCCAGAGCCTGAGGCTTATCCCGGGCACATCTGACTGCTAGGCTGTCTAAGGGCCTATCCAGAAGCAAGAAAACAGTGTAGGGTTGGGATTGCAGCTTGCAGTCCAACCAGAAGTAACGGTTCTGCCAGCTGGAGAACCTGTCGTGGTCAGAGGTAGAGGGGAAGCTGTCGCCACTAAGGGACCATCCACCTTACTACCAGGGGCCACTATGAGTAGCTGAAGCAGGTACCGGAGCAGTATTCTCTCCAACCGGGGACGGTGAAGAATTGGGAAACTTCAGCACATGTCAAGCCAGGGACCCAGCCAGTAGAGGTGACTCTTGCAGAGCAGTTTTGTGTGCCAAGCCAGGGGCTGAGCAGGCCAGAGGGGTGATGCTTGAGGACTGTCTGTGAGTGCCAAGCTAGGGACCCAGCAGAGACGTGGGTGTGCCGCTTGTGGAAGATACTGAATGAGAAGATTGGAAGAGCTCAGGGGATCCCGTGTCGGTGGATCAGCAAGTTGAGTGAAAGACTGGGAGCTCAGTTGAGTGAAGATTTACAATAGGAAATTGTAAAAGAAGTGAATAAGTTCATTACAACCTTTGTTAGAAACTGTTTCAAGTTTGTTGCTATAGGAGACAGCGGTCCTACTCATGCAGATGTGATGTCTTGCTGGATG